>NC_081431.1:15758662-15883735 GCF_949786415.1 Peromyscus eremicus | reverse complement strand
GCCCTCCTGTGACTCACAAAGGGTGGGAATTTCCTCCCGAAGTCTTGAGAACCCTCTACTGACATCCACCACACTAACCAGATTTCACCCTGTGGTATTTTGAAAAGAGCTAGCAAGAGTCGGGAGAATTAACATGAGATACAGCCTGAAGGCAGCTAATGGTTCCAGTCTGGAGAACCAGGCTCTCCCTCCTGTCAAGTGCCCCTCCTTAGGGATCTTGATGAAAGGTGTTAAGGAGAACTGAATTAAGGTCCAGTGTTCCATATGGTCTAACTGTTGGGGTGTGTGTGTGTGTCCCTATTCTGTTTTGTTTTCCCAGCCCCCCTAGCCCAGGCCACTGTGTGTGTGTGTGTGTGTGTGTGTGTGAGTGTGTGTGTGTGTGTGTGTGTGTGTCCCCCGTTTGTTTTTCCATGCCCAGCCCCCCACACCAGCCACTGTGTGTGTGTGGTGTGTGTGTGTGGTGTGTGTGTGTGTCCCGTTTTGTTTTTCCATGCCTAGCCCCCACACCAGCCACTCTGTGTGTGTGTGTGTGTGTGTGTGTGTGTCCCGTTTGTTTTTCCATGCCCAGCCCCCCACACCAGCCACTGTGTGTGTGTGTGTGTGTGTGTGTGTGTGTGTGTGTGTGTGTCCCGTTTTGTTTTTCCATGCCCAGCCCAGGCTGCCATCAGCACTGCGGGCTACAGCTGGTGTTGATGGGGCAGTAGTGCTGAGTCACTGGCTGCTCACTGACCCTTATATCATGCTATTGTCCTTTCTTTCTTGTTAGGCATTTGAGGACTCTGTCCGTGTTTTTTGTTTTGCTTTGTGTTTGCCTGGGGCCTCGCCCTGCTAGGAAATCAGAGTGTAAAAACCAGAGGCTGCCAGGTTCCTGAGCCAATCACTCTAGCGCAACCGACCGGGTGACTGCAGGTTCTTTGAGAACACCCTGCACCCCAGACGGCGGTGGGAGGTGCCGCCCCAGCCTGGGCACGTGCCCCGGGTGGGCAGAGGCTCACAGTTTTCTGCAGTCCTCCCTGAGAGCCTCCAAAGCCAGTGTTCTGCACACTCATTTGAACACAAGTGCAAGAGGTGGGGCTAATAATTGTGTGACATACATTCATGGAGAAGTAGAGCCTGGGGAGGGTTATGCAAATTTGTTTAAATGACTATTTGGACCTAAAAGTTTGTCATTTTATTACCCTTTTAAAAAACGTTATTATGTTAAAAGAAAGTAGCATAGAGATGTGGTTGACAGGAAAGCATAAAGATGAAGTAAAAATTAGGCACGTACACACACCTAAATAACCCACCTCCCCACAAATAATTCACAATCCCTGGCTTCAATTCTCAGCAACTCCCTTCTCACAAAAATCATCCACAGCCCATCACTTAACAGTGATTATTGTTAACTTTTTTTTTAAACTTTAACAAAAATGTGTCATTATCCATTTTCTTTTTTTAATTTATAATTTTTAAGAATTTCATATCTGAGTACTGTACTTAATCACCCTTCCTCCAATTTTTCTCAAATTCATGACTTTTTTGTTTATAATTATTATTGTGACATATATACATATCCAGGCCAGCCTGAGCTATATAAGAAACATATAAACTCTGCTGAGCCCATTTAATGTTGTGTGCTTATCACATGGGATTGGACAGTCCACCAGTGGGCTGGTCCCTGGAGATTCTCTCTCTAAGCAGCCATTGGCTGCCTGTGGCTCTTCATCTAGGGGTGGGGCTTTGTGACATTTCCCCTATCTGAGTCAGCATGATGACTGGAGTCTTTATAAAAGTCTTGGGTTTTGTTTTTTTGAGCCAGGGTCCTCATGTAGTCCAGGCTGGGCTGGAACCCTATGTAGCTCAAAGAATTACCCTGAACTCCTCAACCTCCTGCCTTTACCTCTCAGATAATGGGATTACAAGTATACACCATTGTGCCCAGCTACCATTTCAGTGTGCAGTATTCCATTTCTTCCCGTATATCCATTGACATATGCATAGATATATAGTTTATATAATTGGGTCCATATTATACTTTTTATTAAATGAAAAATATGCTTATACTATTAAGCCATATTTTAGAAGTGCTGTAAGTTAGTGTGGTATGTGCAAAGATATGGATATAATTATGTTTTAATTCTTTTCTGCCACTATCTGATGATGTGTGTGTGTGTGTGTGTGTGTGTGTGTGTGTGTGTGTCTGAAGAATTGAACCTAGGGCCTTGTGCATGCTAGGCAAGTACTCTACCACTCAGAACCATCTCCAGCTTTGGGTTATCTCCTTCCCTCATGTCTTAGGGTTTCTGTGGCTGCACTGAGTCACCCTGACCAAAAATCAAGCTGGGGAGGAAAGGGTTTATTTGGCTTACACTTCCACATCATAGTCTATCATTGAAGCCAGGACAGAAACTCAAATAGGGCAGGAACCTAGACGCAGGAGTTGATGCAGAAGCCATGGAGGAATGCTGCTTACTGGCTTGCTCCCCATGGCTTGCTCAGCCTACATTTTATAGAACCCAGGACCACCAGCTCAGGGATGGCACCACTTACAATGGGCTGAACCCTCCCCTAATCAATCACTAATTAAGAAAATGCTCTACAGACTTGTCTACAGCTGGATCTCATGGAAGCATTTTCTCAATCAAGGTTCCCTCCTCTTAGATGACTCTAGCTTGTGTCAAGTTGATATAAATCTAGCCAGGTGAGAGCCTTCCTCTCACTCTGCAAGGAACCAGACACACCCCTCCTCCCCCACCTCCCAGACAACCATCTCACATCAGCCCTTGCTGCTTTGGGTCTGTGGCAACCCTTAAGCTTTATCTGTCTGGACCAATGGTTTTCAAACTTAAGTATTACAGTCTTCTGGTAAGCTTGTCAAGAGATTGCTGAGCCTCTTCCTGGTGGGGCTGGGCTGGTGAGGCAAGACCCTGAGAAATATCACCTTGTTGGTCCATCATGGAGAGTCATTGATACAGAAGAAAGGGTGATCAATTTGATTACCTAAGCCACCCTCCAACACTGCTTTCTTACCAGTTCATTCCCTTGCATTTATCTTGTCTCCAAAATTCTCCATTGACTCACAGCTTTTTCAACTTATTCTGTATCCTTGTTCATATATACAGAAGGCAAGATGTTTTCTTAGGGTTGGACATGTAGTTTAATAGTGCATGGGTAACATCCTAATGACTCCAGGTTCCATTTTCAGGACCCAAAATCAAAGTAAATATTATACAAATAACAGAGATAAAATTCTTAGTGAGGGGTGTTGTGGAATATTAATTGAAGATGTCTTACATTTGTTTATGCTGTGGAACATTTGTTTAATGATGCAAAGATGTGTTTCATTCCTTTGTGTTACATTTGTTTAACTCTGTGAAGCTGTGTTACTGTGCCTGTCTAAAACACCTGATGGTCTAATAAAGAGCGGAATGGCCAAGAGCTAAGCAGGAGAAAGGATAGGTGGGGCTGGCAGGTGGAGAGAATAAATAGAAGGAGAAGAAGAGAAGAAGGGGAGAGAAAAAAAGAGAAGGAGAGGAGGCTGCGAGGGGCCAGCCACGCAGCCACGCAGCCACGCAGCCACGCAGCCACGCAGCCACGCAGCCACGCAGCCAGCTACAGAGTAAGAAGTAAAGAAAGGTATATAGGATGGAGAAAGGTAAAAGTCCAGAGGCAAAACGGGATAATTTAAGAAAAGCTGGCCAGAAACAAGCCAAGCTAAGGCCAGACATTCATAAGAAAGAATAAGTTTCTACGTGATTACTGGGGAGCTGGGTGGCAGATCCCTCACAGAGCCAAAAGAGTTAAAAAAAAAAATAGAGAACCAACAACAGAGGGGTTGAACTTGAAAGGTTTTAGAGGAGGCTGCCGCCAGGATCCATGAGAGTGGGAGTAGAAGCCAGAGGGATCTGTCCTTCACTCTCACTCCATCAGATTATCCTAAGGGGCTGGCTCAAGAGGAAATGCACAGATGCCCAGACCATTTGTTAAAGGAAATGACACATTATCCTTTCCCCCACATCTGGTAATTTCTGAAAGACAATCAAGCCCTGATGATGTTGCCGGCTCCTTGGAAGCCTGTATCTTCTTTCCCAAGGGAGGTGGGGGGAGAGCGAACCAAAGGGGACAGAGTCTATTTTCAGTGGTCAGCCATGGGGATGCCTTGTGGAGAGGGCAAAGGGTCACCAGCAATACAGTCAGTCCTATTCTGGGACAGAGACACAAGCTTCCTTCCTGTCCAGCTCAACAACAGTGTCTGTAAAGTTGGAATCTTTCACGGAGGGCTGAAAAGATTTGAGAATGGGTTGGAGTGGCCGGGTTCAGGACAGACAGACACACTGAGTAGGACAGTGTGACAGGAGAGGTCTGTCAGGGTGCTGCGTGTTGAAGTTGCAGCGAAGCTGAGACCGTTGGGTAAGACTGAATGACTGTCACAGTGTAGAGGGGTAGCACAGAGGACTTAGTGGCACCCGGCTGACACTTTTATTTTTCCTGTGGTGCCTGGGACAGAACTCAGGGCTTCCTATGTGCAAGGCGAGGACTCTGCCGCTGAGTCATACATACCCTAACACAAATCAACCTTTTTCTACAATCCTCAGGCATCCTCACAGTGCTAAATGCAATGTGAAGAAAGAACAGGAAATATGTGAATGGGGTGTCCAGCTAATGCAACCAGAGGGCTGGCCCAGGTTAATGGACTCTGTATAAGTCACATGAAATGCCCTGAAACTTAGCTGGAGGTCAGAGGGATGTGTGTCTCTGTGTCTCTTCACTGACACCATCCAGCAACTAGAGCAAGGTTTAATTGAGGGCTGAGAAAAGAAAACTTTGCTCTTCTTAAATGGGCAGAGGGCCTCCTGGATTGGGGAGGGAGTGCCAAGGGGCAGACGGGGCACCTCAGCCTTTGGATCTAAGGGCATTTGTTGGACCAGGTCTTTGTTTTGTTCTGGCCAGGCACTCTGGTGAAGGCATCCTGGGAATTTGGCCTGCAAACAGAAAGGGCATTTCCTTGTGTGGATTTCCTGTTTAGGTCTGTGTAGAAACCCAAAGGCTGGCCGGCCTCATAAATCCCCTAGACATTACTGGTGTGGACACTCTGGCTGGATGCCATGGGAACACTGCCCAAAAATAGAAAGGAGAGAGACACACTCACGCTCTGAATGTCGGGTGGGCTTCAGGCCCCCTGTTTGCCAGTCTGAGACAGAGGGGCTTGGACTAGAGGAGATGAGCAGCAGGCTCTCTCCAGCTTTGAAGTTCTCAGATTCCATTTCCTTCTTGAGGGTCATGGGGCAGCTCTGTCATGGGGGGCACCTGAAAATTTACCAAAGAAAAGCACGATAAAAGTCACCTGGAGCAACAGGAAATTGCCCTACATGTCTTTTCAAAGGTATTTTTGAACTCTGGTATTTCTCAGACTTTCCTAAACACTTAGGGTATTCCACAAACGACAGCCCCCAGCCTGAGGGAGTACTGTGTAGTCTTGTGGCTAGGTTTTGACCTAGCAAGGTGATGAATGAGGTATTTGTTGAGGAGACATGGCCCATTTCAGGGATCCTCCCCTCTTCCTGTTTTCTCTCATTTTCTACATATGTTCAAATTACAGTTTGGCTTTTAGAGTTGTTGCCTTGACGGAAGAAGCCACGATTTCATACGTACTCTGTGGCTGAACGCAGATTCGGAGACGGACTCCACTTGGAGACTGATCACTTCAGAAAGGGATGGGGCCAGTGCTACTGTTTGGATTGTCAGTGCCCCTCAAAGAACTAGGTGTTAAAGGATTGCTCCCCAGTTTCTGGGGCTATGGGGAGGTAGTGGAACCTTCAAAAGACGGGTAATGTGAGGAAGTGGGGTCCCTATGGATTGTGGGACCCTGGTGACACCCTTTTCTCTTTGGCTTTCTAGTAATTACATCTGGCCACAGTGAATGACCTTCATTCAGGCCCCAAGCACTGGGGCCAACCAACCTCTGAAACCTTGAACCAAAATAATTGTTTCTTTTTTTAAAAAATTGATTGATTTCAAGCTTTTGTCATAGCGATGAAAAACTGCCCAGCACCGGCAGGAGAGGATTTCTCCTGGAAGTGTTGTGGTCCCTTGAGGATCTTCTCTCGTGGTCCTGTTGATACTGCTTTCTTCATTTATTTTTCTCATCTATCCTCATTTGTGCGCCTTAAAAAATTGCCATAACTAGCCAGGTGGTGGTGGCACGAGCCTTTAATCCCAGCACTCGGGAGGCAGAACCAGGTGGATCTCTGTGAGTTCAAGGCCAGCCTGGTCTACAGAGTGATCTCCAGGACAGGCACCAAAACTATACAGAGAAACCCTGTCTCAAACAACAACAACAAAGTCATAGCTATCATTTCATTACGGGGAGGTGCTCAAGTGATACTGGATTTTCTACTTAAACAAGAGCAGACCCATTATACAGCAACATTTCCCAAGGCAAGACAGATCACAGAAATCAGCAGCAATATATTCTCAGTTCTCTCAGGTGCAAATCTGTCTATGAGCTGCAGGCCCTCAGACCTGTTCTGGAAGGTCTAATATAGCAGTAAAGGAGATTGCTTCCAGGGTCCCATTCTTGGCATATCAGTTGGAATTTATTATTATTATTATTATTATTATTATTATTATTATTATTTGGTTTTTAAAGACAGGGTTTCTTTGTGTAACCTTGGCTGTCCTGGAACTCGCTCTGTAGACTAGGCTGGCCTCAAACTCACAGAGATCTGCTTGCGTCTGCCTCCCGAGTGCTGAGATTGGAGGCGTGAGCCACAACTGCCTGACATCGGTCAGAATTTTTGGTAGCAACCCTGTAAATCTCAAGTGGGAAGTGAATTTACTGGAGAAATGTTACTTTGCTCTCAGAATCCATGGGAAGGCCGGGGGACCAGATGATACAAGTAAATGACCAGGGGTTTCCAAGACAGTTCCGTGGGGAAAGGCGCTGGCCGCCATGCCTGACAACACAGGCAGATTTTTGGAACCCACATGGTAGGAGATAACTGACTCCTATTAGTTGTCCTCTGACCTCCACACATGCGCATGCACACACAATAAATGTCCTCATTTTCACTTTTAAAGAAAAAGACAATGAATGATCAGGAGAACAGTCTGGCCACAGATGATGGCCACCAGGGCTGTCACTGCTGGACCTTGGCCATCATGTTGCTGGTCCCTGGCACCCTGTATATTCATCACAAAGCTGCCTGATGTACAGTTCCTCTGACACAGCCACCACAGATGACTTCTGCCTCCCCAGGGGCATCATATCCCAGCAGGGCCTCCGACCAGCTGCGCACCAGCAATGTGCTGGTTTCTGAGTTTCTGGGCAAGAGGAAATCTCTATGTTCTCTTTGCCTTCTAAAGTGGTAATGGAGTCCTACTTCTCCTTTTCTGGGTCTTTCTTACAAAGAAGAAGGACATTTAAAGACTGGGTGGCCAAGAATGACCAGTGTGCATATTTATGTACTGCAGTCTCCCAGTACCCACACTTTCAGTTACTTGCGGTCAACCACAGTCCAAAAATAAAAAGTGGAAAATCCTAGAAATAAACAGTTCATATATTATAAGTAAACCTTGTTATGATACATCATTATATTCTGTTTCAGTATTAGATATTATTGCTATTTATTTCTGTTCCTAACAAACTTTATCATATAGATATATATTTGTGTGTGTGTGTGTGTGTGTGTGTGTGTGTGTGTGTGTGTGTGTGATTCAGTGGTACCTGTGGTTTAGGTATCACTTAAAGAGCAGTCACATGGCAAGGCAGAGCACCTTCAAAGGCAGACTCCTGTGTTAATGCACCTTCAAAGTACCCTTTCCCTTATTTTCAGCTAAACTTCATGGTGCAAGCTGAGCATGCCCAGAAGCATTCCTGTCCATCACTTTAATCTCTATGATTGTAAACTGAACATGCTTAGGAATGGAACAGACCCATCCCTGTATGAATATGTGTAGGTTCTCTCCCACATTTTCCTGGCCTGCTGTGGGTTACACATCTCTGTTTGCTCAGTTACGTCTTAGTTATGCTTATGTTGGTTTTGGACTCACCAAGACGTGGATTCATCATGTTCGGCTACACAAGAGCTTGGAAAGGCAGGGCCCAAAGCAGACCGACTGTGTTCAGCAGTGGACCTCCTCTGAAAAGTGATACACGGTGTGGCTTCTCTTCAATCCCCATTGCTCATGTGGAAAAGACTCCATTTTCATGTGGTTGAAAACACACTCTTTGGAAGAACTGACCTTGCTTAATGAAAATCATACTGAACTATAAACTAAGAATTGCTTTTTTTGTTTGTTTGTTTAGAACAGCTAGAAGGCCAGTTTGTCAGCCACATGGACAGCTCACCAGGGGAAACGAAGGAGTAACAGAGTGCTTGGAAGATTGTTTTTTCTTCCTTTAATGAATGCAGAGTTTAGAGAAGCCCAATAAATAGACTGGCTCTACCCCAGGGAAGGGTCTGTGAGTGCAGGGAAGGGAAAGGCGAGGAAAATGTAAACATGGATCTTTTTATTGACTTCCTTCTTTGGGAACATATCTTTTGCTTGTAAATGTCCAAACACTGTGGTAGAGTCCAGAGACCCAAAAAACGAAGTCCAAGGACAAACTTGGTATTACTGTGGCCCCGGCTGGATTCATAGACACCAAATATAGATGCAAACCTAGCCTGTGCCACTGGGAACTAGCGGGCTGGCCACTTGAGAGTGGAATCTTAGGTGTGGAACTGCAAGTTGGTGGTTACCGCGTGAGAAAAATCCCTTTGTTCTGGATCCATTCACCTCAGGGTGAGGTATAATTTGAGAGTTTTGGGACCCTGGCTTTATGTAATCTCAGTGTTATAATAACTTTTTTAAAACATTGATCTGCAGTTTTCATGGTTGTTTTGGGCCTTTTGAGGATCGTCAGTATATTCATAGAGGGTTTTTCCTCTCCTCTCTCCTTCCGTTCATTCCGTAGGTGCACAGTGTAGCCCAGGCTGGCCTTCCTGGCACCATCCTCTTGTCTCAGCTCCTCAGTGTGTCATCACACCCAGCAGGAAATGGATTCTGAGCCTAGGTCATTAGATTCTTCAGTTAGGGGCCAGGAATATGCTTCCCAGAAATGAAAACAAGAAACCAAATCAGGGGCTGGAGAGAGAGTGCAGTGGTGAAGAGCACAGGCTGCCCTTGTAGAGGACCCGGGTTCAAGTCCCAGCACCCACATGGCAGCTCACAACTGTCTGTAATTCCAGTTCCAGGGGATCTGGCACCCTCACACAGACATACATGCAGGCAAAACACCAATGCACATATTTTAAAAAATGCAAAAATAAGAAACCAAATCAAGTCTATGTCTTTGGGTCAGACATATTCCTACAGGGTTGATGTGAGTTCTTGTTTATTCTAGGAGTACAAGTTAGAAGCAGAAGATTGGGTCTAAGCATGGAGACAGTTCTGTACTATAGTATGGCTGTGTGCAGGAGGCCAGCCACCTGGGCCTGAATCCTTACTGCAGCCGAATTTCATTGACCAGACAAGGTTTAATGACCAGTGTGACAGAATGTCCAGGGTATAACTGAAAAACCACTAAGGACTCAAGGGATCTCCGGGAATAGGAGGCCGTTGATTCCTAGGAAGGTTGAGATAAGCTTCACGGTGCCTCTCCTGAACTTTGTATCTTTGTGAGGAAATCTCTGAAGGGACTGAGGCATGAGGGTGGGAAAAATGTGGAGGGGACTTTTCTGTATGACACAGTGGGACAGTTGGTAGGTAAAGCAGACTATAATTTTTAGTGTCATTGCATTTTTGACTGTGACTAGCCCATGAGTAAAGAGCATATGTTCTCAAGAAAAGTTACAGATTGCAGGATGAGATGTTTACCTTCTACAGCCCAAGTAGACCCTTAATGCAGTCCCACTTATCTAGAGCGGTGGTTTTCAACCTGTGGGTCATGACCCATTTAGGAGGGTCACATATCAGATCTCTGATTATCAGATATTTACATTACAATTCATAATAGTAGCAAAGTTACAGTCATGAAGTAGCAACAAAACAGCTTTATGGTTGGGGTCACCACACCATGAGGAACTGTATTAAAGGTCACAGCATTAGGAAGGTTGAGAACCACTGCTCTAGAGGAGCATGTGACTCAGAAGACGGCAAGACAAAATGATCAGGGAAACAGATTGCATGAATGTGGCCACATGCTGAGGACAGCCGTGGGTACCAGGAGCTGCAAAGGGGCCAAGGATGTTGCCTGCTGGTCCCTTGATCTTGGCCTAGTAAGGCAAAAGTAGTTTCAGATCTTTGAACTCTTGAGAGAATAAATTCATTTTTAACCGCTTGTTACAGCAGCTATAGGAAACATTTAGAGGTTTGTCTCGACTGTGTCAAGAAAATGGTAGAGATGAAATAAAAAGATGGCTCCCCATGGCAGGACGCTAAGGGCTCCCAAGCAGGTTGTTCCTTTCTTCCTCCCTTCCTCTTTTTTTTCTTTTGGAGACAGGATCTCACTATGTAGCCAAGGCAGGCTTCCATCTTACAGTCCTCCTGCCTCAGCCTCCAGAGAACAGATGTGTAGTACCACAGTGCCTGATCCCAAGAGAATAGTTCTACTGTGTCGTTTAGTCCTCAGCTCTAGGCCAGCACATGTATACAGAAGAGGGGGTAGGGGAAAGGACTTTGTGATGACATCGACTTTCACACAGTGAGATGGGACCTGTAGTGAGTGCTGACCATTATTATTATTATTATTATTATTATTATTATTATTATTATTATTATTATTGGTTTTTTGAAACAAGGTTTCTCTGTGTAACAGTCCTGGCTGTCCTGGAACTCACTCTGTAGACCAGGCTGGCCTCGAACTCACAGAGATCCACCTGGATCTGCCTCCTGAGTGCTAGGATTATTATTATTTTTAAAGGTGAACACAATCAAATGAAAGCCCGAGCATCTTAATCCTTGGTGTAGGGACCACATTCTAGCCTGTGCCTGTCAAGTTTTAAAATTACATGTATTTTTTTATGTGCGGGAGTGGGGTATAGATGTCATGTCAGAGAACAACTTACAGAACTTAATTTTCTCTCTTTCTGCCACATGGATCTTAGAGATCAAACTGATGTTTTTAGGCTTGGGGACAGGTACCTCCATCTTATATTCTATTTCCCTAGCTCTCTACCTTATTATTTATTCATTTATTTAGAGATGGGGCCTCTCCCTGAACCCTGAACTCCTTGATTCTGTTAAAACCAGCTGGTCAGCAAGCCCCAGGGATCCTCTGGTCTCTGCTCAGAGTTGTGTGAGCTGCCATACTCCTGCTTTATACAGGGAGGTTGGGGGATTTGAACCTGGGTCTTCATGCTTGTGCTGCAAACACTTTACCAACTGAACCATATCCCCAGCTCTGGAAATAACATTTTAATGCTTATGGCCTCAGCACTCATATAGTTCCTGACATACCAAAGGATGGGTTATGGACTGTGGTTTTTTAAGTTTGAAAATTCTTTTAAGCAAATTTAAATGGTAGGTTTAGTAGATGGTGCCCTGGCTCAGCTCTCCTAGACATGGGTCAGGTCACTGCTCTGGGGCACAGATTTTATAGCCTGGGGTTTTCTAGAATCATGGCCATAGAAATCATGGCCATTTGTGCTTCCAAATTCTGATTGCCGCTCTGAAGATACGTTTTCTTTCTTCTGTAGCGCGTCCTCCCACCATGGCGTTCTGACCCAACTCTAGGAGGCATCGCCTGACAAAGAAATGAAAGGAGAGCTTTGTGAAGCCAGGGTGTGGTACTGATCGCAAGTACTGATCGTGACTGGAGCAGATAGCCTAAAATAAAGTTTGGTTGTATAGGAATTTAAAAGAAAAGGACATTTCCCTTTCTCAACATAGACTCTTCTACTAATTTTTGTGGCATTGCTATGTCCTTAAAACATCAAACATGATAGCCACATTATACTCAGCAGTCTCTTAGGCAACAGCCACATATGTAAACCACAGACGATGATACCATCAGTGACTCAATATAATTACACCCTTGCTCCTAAACCCCGTCTTTCTATGCATCCAAAGCACACGATAGACATTATTGTATTGCTTTGCTCTCCAGTTTTATCGGGTAGGTATGGAGCAGGCATCACTGTTGTCTTTATCTCACACAGAGAAAGCTTTCCTGAGAGTGAGCTGTCCAAAGCCCCATTGGCAATAAGAGTCACTGGAAAGGAAATGGCTGGAGCCTTAATTTAAAAGACAGGACTTCCTGTAGCGGCAACTCCAGGTCCCAGTGCGGGAGTATTTCTAACTTCAGGCATCCTCGGAGCAAGAGGGCACAGAGGGCTCATTATTTTCCTTCATTTGTGGATGTATAGGAAGGACTTGAGTTCAAGATAACTTAATGAACTCACCTCAGCAGTGTGCACTGTTGTCTACAGGGGTATTCAGTATGTCCTTCCTTTTCTTTCTGTCCAAGATGGCAGAGGCATTATGAACACAGCTCCACAAAGGAGGATCCACGGCAGAATCTGGAATACAAATGGGATGCTATAGGAATTTGGTGGTTTTGTTTTGTTTTGTTTTTGTTTTTGTTTTTTTCCCCCTTGTATTAGAAGTGATTCCAAGGCAAGAATGTAGCTCATGGGAACAATGCTTGCCTAGGATGTGTGAGGTCCTGGATCTGACCCCAGCCCCCTCCCCACAAATAAACAAAATAAAATAAAGAAGAGGAGCAGTTACTCTATAGTGCTGAAAACCTGAAGAGTTGTGAGGTCCGAGGTTCAAGAACTATCTTTGACAGTTGTGTGATTTGGAGAAAGTTTTGTGGGTGCTTTAGTTTCATGGTTTGGCAATTCAGGGGATGCTATGTAGGGTCTTGTCCATGCCAGGAAGGTGCTCACTCCCCAAGCTGCACCCCAGTCCATTTTAAAAAGTTCATCAACCTCTCTGGATTTCACCTTTTCTTCTTTTAAATTGATTTGTATTTACTTAAAGCTTTTCCTTTTTTGAGACAAAGTCTCATTTATCCGAGGCTGGCCTTGAACTCACCAGATATCCAAGGATAACACTGAACTTCTGATCCTTTGCCTTTGCCTCCCTGATGATGGGCTTATTATAGGTGTGCACCACCATGTGTGGTTTGTGGAGTGCTACGGTTCAAACCTAGGGCTTCCTGCACGCTAGGCAAGCACTTTACCAATTGAGCTACATTCCTGGTTCCTATTTTCATTTGTTTAAAGTCATAAAAACTGATCTATAACATTGTGTATATTCGTGCGCTGCTTTGATGGTCGTGTTGCGTAATGCGCAAGTGAGGCAAGTGAGAGCGACCGTTGTTTTCTCCTTTCTTATTTCCTGGTCAGGAAAATATACAATCTATCTTCTTCTACCTTTTTGTTGTTCTTAATGTTGTTGTTAAGACTGAGTCTCACTCTACAGCCCACCCCAGCTTCAAACTTACAACAATTCTCCTGCCTCGGCTCCTCCGAATTACAAGTCTGAGATATTACTCCCAGCACCTCTTTTAAAATAAGAAATTCCTCTTTTAAAATAAGGAATATTATCGTTATCTTTGGTCACCTTGCTGTGTAACGGCACACCTGCACTTACTTATCATGTCTAGCTTAATACTTACTGACTGGCTTTTTCTCATTCCCCTGCCTCATTTTTCTTGTCTGTGCAATGGATACAGTATTTCCTTATCCAATGGCTATGATGATAGGAGACTATATATGTAAAATGCTTTCTAAATAGTAAAATACTATAAAAACAAGATGTGATGTATATTGAACTACCAAAACCACATGCTCTAATACAGGTTGTATTTTCTGTCTGGGATGCCTATCCTTTTTTTTAATTTATAAATTTATTCTGTTTAATCCACAAGCTTTATATAGCTTTAGTTAAAAAATAAAATAAAATAAAACAAGTGAAACCAAGACACTATGTCCAAGTCCAGGCCCTCCCAGCCTACCAATGCAAGAGCTCTTCAGTTGTGTGTACCAATTCGAAGAGTAAGGAAAAAAATATGGATGGGAGCCATGAAGTTTCATAAAACAAATTTATCTAACTGAAGGGTCCTTACTGGGTCAGATAAATTGCCTTTACAAAAGAGAGAAAAAAAAGGTGGGGGACGGGGAGAAGGAAAACAAAACCAACCAACCCAAAGAGGACAAAATCCCAGAGTTCTAAATCAACTTATGCGCCTGTCATGCACAGACAGACTCTTCTCGGGATGCCTATTTCTAATGCGGTATCAGTACAAAGAACATTTCTTTAACTCTGTAAATTATTACTTCCTTGAGCAATTAGCAGAAGAGAAACCGAAGTGGGACAAGGAGACCCGGGGCTGCTGGTCTATCGCAGTTTCAAGACTGGGAGTACAGAGGGCGTCTAGGCGGCGGAAGTCAAGGTTATATACTCTGTAGAAAGCAGGCAGTGTGGAAAACAGCTTTCCCGTGCCTTCTGGAACGCCGGCCCCTTTGTCCAGAAACTTCGAGGTAAAGAATTCCATAGGCAGCATTTGTGTAATTAATCGGAGCTAGAACTTAGTTGCAGGTAAGCCAGATTCCGCTGGGCAGTGTTACTGCTTCTTCAACTTAGACGTGTACATACTTAAACCCAGGATCAAGCCCACAGGATTTGAACTCCTAACCTTTAAAACATAGGCAGCTCCCTTGGCTACCCGGCGAACCGATTGGTTCCTGTTTGCCAGGACTTGGAGTTCTTAGGTAGACAGAGCCCCGTTGATTCCACGGCCCCCACAGACTAACACCGAGAAGCCCAAAGGACTGTCCATTTTAGATTTCTGGAGCTCTGACGCCACCCCTTACCTCCCAGCCACAATTCCAGGCTTGCAGCATCCCGGGGAAATCACACCGGAATTCCATCGCACAGGCCTCCATCTTGCTGTAAGGACACGTTGGGTTGTGAGGAGAAGGAGGGCAATTTTCTTGGACATTCCTCTAGAACTAGAACACTCGCAGTGGGTTTTTGGTTTCGTTTTTGGTTCATAAAACTCTCCCAAACAGAGCAGGGACTGCTGGTGTCTCTGGGGCGGGGCAGAGCCTCGGCCACACGGGCTGTTTGTCCAGGGGTGGTAATTAAAACCAAAACCCTTTTTTTCTGGCACGTGTTAACTTTTCTCCAAGCAGTCAGAATTGGACTGTACCCCCCTTCTCTGAAGTGATTTAATGATCACATCAGAAGAACAAGTCTCTTAAAATAGAGTCAGACTTCAGGTCCCACAAAGAATTTTAAGTTAGAAAGAAAGAGACTCGCAAGAGGTAGGATTGTTTCCAACATCTGACCGAAGAACATTATTTACTGTGACCTGAAAATGACAAAAATCGGCATAGCCTGTGACATTATGTGACAGAAGGAGCGAAGATGTTCTCTAAAACAATAAAAAACAAAATTTAAAATAAAGGCTTGAACCTCATTCCCTGCAGGTTTTAAAGATGACCTATGCCAAAATCTGCTTTCTGGAATTTTTTTTTTTTAAAGTCTGGCTCCTGCCATCAGGTTTGGCTGGGAAGAAAAGCTTGGAAGACCATGGCTTGGAATGTGTGAACGTTAAACTCAGACAGTGTTCCCTTTATAACAAGCAAGCCTCTGCCATGGCTGCGCACATGCGTTGAGTCTCTTCTCGCGATAGGTCGGAGACAGGGACTGGGTTGGGAGATCTCAGGTTCCCCTCCTTTTGTGCACTGCTCCCCCCTCACGACAGGCTACCGTGAAGGAATGGCTGAGCTGATAGGTGGAAGGCCACCCAGCAATTTGAATGAGGAGTCTGGATTAGAAACTTGGAATTTCCACGTCATCCTTCAAAACTCTGCAAACCTGGTCCGCAAAAGCAATGTTTTCTAAGGCATTGAAGCCCAAAGGTGCACGGCGCGCCACAGGCGTGAGGTATGCTGGGTGTCCTCCCTGGGCACAGGGGCCAGATGTTGGACACTATAATGAAATCATTAACACTCACTGGGAGCAGAGTTAGAACTTAAAATTGTCTTACCACAAGTTATTGACAACGTATACTAATCCAGATAGAGCAGGGAAGTGCTATTCCCCTAAATCCATTCATGTCAGTGAACAACAGATATAAAATGCAGTGTAAGGTCTATCTCATGTCATATCTCATGGGTCACATCCTTAGCAAATCAGCAATGATTACTCATGGGAAACAGAAGGCATTCTCTTTTACAAAACCTGAGAGTCTATCTCAGCACCATACCACATAGAGGAAGCTAAACTGGAAAAGGAATTCCCAGGAAAGAGGCAAATCCCAAGCTCCCCATCACAGGGTCTTTGAGCAATGCAGATTTCTGTGCTTCAGTGGGAGGAGAATTCTCCAGAGGGACCCGGGAATGAGCATCACTAAGAACCAGCGGACATCTTCAGGCTGCCTAGAGGAGCCGTGGTGGACTGAGATGCAGAGTTCTCGGCAATGAGTATAAACAATGGGAGTGTGGGATCTGGAACAGCGTGCAACTCAGACAGTCACGGGAGACACCGAGCCATGGTCAAAGGAGCAGGAGTGACCAGAAGTGCTCATCATAAAACCAGAGCTCCACTGTATGTTATCTATAGTTTCTTGTATCCGTACGTTCTGTCTAAGTTAACAATTGATAGCTTTTCTAGGGTGCTTTCACGCTCATACTGTGTCTGTGGACCCCATAAAATCATATTAAAACTGTTTCTTTGTGTACTGTTAAACATAGTTATTAGGGACTTTGGGGCCCTACTTGATGAGTTAAATCTGAGTTGTAGTCACATGACTTGATCATTTGTTCTGACTGAAATCATACTTGGAAAATCTTTTCTTTTCTTTGGTTTACCCTCTAGGAACAAACAAGCCAACTTCACATTGTTGTAAGAGTCCTACCATCAAAGGGACTGCACTTGTTCCCTCCTGCCCCCATGACAGTATCCTAAAAGCTTCAGTGCCAATGACTACTCTAACTTCCTTTATTCATGCTCATTGTATACAACCCAAATCTGATGCTTTATTCATTACATTTGTTTATTCATTTCTCCGTCTAACACAGGTTCATTGAACACTTTCTGTGACCTTGACTGACGATAAGTTTACCAGACAGTCCTGACGCTCACAATGCTCACAGCTGACTGGGGGAATATAGACAGGAAATGTACAAACCACTCAATGCTTAGGGCTACACGTCATAGGAAGCACTGTGAGGGAAATGAATTTCCATTCACACTGTTGGAAACCATGAGAAAGGACCAAGTTTTGACCTTTGAAAAGAACCAGGAGCTAAGACCAAAAAGGTAAATTGGGGGCAGGATGGTGAGGGTGCTCTTTTGGTTTTTTGTTTTAAGATTTATTTATTTTAGTTTTGTGTGTATGATTATTTTTGTCAGCCAAAAGGTATGTGTACCATGAATGTGCAGTTTTTGAGGAGGCCAGAAGAGGTTATCAGAGTCCCTGAAATTGGAGTTACAAATAGTCGTGAAGACTTGTGTATGCTGGGAATGGAACCCAGGTCTTATGCAAGAGTGCCCAGTGCTCTTAATGGATGACCCATCTCTTTAGCCCCCAAAACGATGGGTTTTAGATAGAAACTCACGAGGAAGAGCATGTCAATGTACATCCCTAGGATGAAGCCTACTTGATCATGGTGGATAATTTTTTTGGTATGTTCTTGGATTCGGTTTGCCAATATTTTATTGATTATTTTTGTATCAATGTTCATGAGGGAGATTGGTCTGTAATTCTCTTTTTTTGTTGCATCTTTGTGTGTCTTTGGGTATCAAGGTAACTGTAGCCTCATAAAAAGTTTAGTAATGTTCCTTCTGTTTGTATTGTGTGGAACAATTTGAGGAGTATTGGAATTAGCTCTTCTTTGAAATTATGGTGGAACTCTGCGCTGAAACCATCTGGTCCTGGACTTTTTTTGGTTGGGAGACGAAAGAAAGAAAGAAAGGAAGGAAGAAAGAAAGAAAGAAAGAAAGAAAGAAAGAAAGAAAGGAAGGAAGGAAGGAAGAAAGAAAGAAAGAAAGAAAGAAAGAAAGAAAGGAAGAAAGAGAAAGGAAGGAAGGAAGGAAGAAAGAAAGAAAGGAAGGAAGAAAGGAAGGAAGGAAGAAAATGAACTTTAATCATGTATATATGTGCTTGAAGGCCATAGAATAGTGCTTTATTTTTAATTAAATGCAATGGAGGTTGGAGTATAGCCCAGTGGTAGTGTAACATGAATCTTAAAGGGTCTTGTTAATAAAAAACAAACTCAGAGCCAGAAAATGGAGTGAATGCTGGAAGATCAGAGAAGCAGAACAAGCCACAGCTTCCTCACCTCGCCAATTCCTCAGCTGATCTTGTTTCCTCAGACTGGAAGCTTCTGTGTCTTCATCCAAATGGATCTCAGCTGAACTGCTGCTCAAAAGCCTAAAAGCTTAACCAGCTTAGTTCCTGGTTTTCATGCCTTGTATACCTTTCTGCTTTCTGCCATTACTTCCTGGGATTAAAAGCATGAGTCACCATGCCTGCCTGTTTCCATTGTGGCCTTGAACTCACAGAGATCCGGATGGATCTCTGCCTCCAGAAAGCTAGGATCAAAGGTGTGAGTGCCACCATTTTCTGGCCTCTATGTCTGTCTAGTGGCTGTTCTGTTCTCTGACCCCAGATAAATTTATTAGGGTGCACGATATATTGGGGAATACAGTATCATCACAGTGCTAGAGTGCTTGTTTATTGTGTGTGAGACTCTGGGTTCCAGCCTCTCAATGTGAATGGATGAATGAGTCACTGCAATGAGAAGCTAAGAAAGGCTTAAGCTTGTTCTCTGAAGTCTCTCTAGCTACAGTATGTGTGCGTGTGTATGTGTGGGAAGCAGAGGAGGGAGGGCGGAAGAGATTGGGATGGGGCTTGGGAGCTCAGTGGCAATAGTCTGTTGGAGAGATGATGGAGGTGATGGAGAGGTACAGTGGCAGTAGTCTATGGGGAGATGATGGGGTGATGGGGAGGTACAGTAGCAGTAATCTATGGGGAGATGATGGGGTGATGGAGAGGTTCAGTGGCAGTAGTCTATGGGGAGATGATGGGGTGATGGAGAGGTTCAGTGGCAGTAGTCTATGGGGAGATGATGGGGTGATGGAGAGGTACAGTGGCAGTAGTCTATGGGGAGATGATGGGGTGATGGAGAGGTACAGTGGCAGTAGTCTGTGGGGAGATGATGGGGTGATGGGGAGGTACAGTGGCAGTAGTCTATGGGGAGATGATGGAGGTGATGGAGAGGTACAGTGGCAGTGGCCTATGGGGAGATGATGGAGGTGATGGAGAGGTACAGTGGCAGTAGTCTATGGGGAGATGATGGAGGTGATGGAGAGGTACAGTGGCAGTAGTCTATGGGGAGATGATGGAGGTGATGGAGAGGTACAGTGGCAGTGGTCTATGGGGAGATGATGGAGGTGATGGAGAGGTACAGTGGCAGTGGTCTATGGGGAGATGATGGAGGTGATGGAGAGGTACAGTGGCAGTGGTCTATGGGGAGATGATGGAGGTGATGGAGAGGTACAGTGGCAGTGGTCTATGGGGAGATGATGGAGGTGATGGAGAGGTACAGTGGCAGTGGTCTATGGGGAGATGATGGAGGTGATGGAGAGGTACAGAGAGTTGAGAAGTATTTTGAAAGTGGAATCAATAGTATTTTGTACCAGCTGACTTTATGGGAAGGGAACTTTACAAAAAGATCCCTGGTAGTCTGGGACTTCAGCAAATGAACAGCCAGAAGGGAATTCTGTTTAGACAAAGAAGATGAGAGGAGGAGGAGCAAGACTTCTGCTTCAGAAAATTTAAATATGAGTTGTTGAGATATTTGAGCAGCCAGTTGGCTTACATCAGCCTGGAACTCAGAAAAAGGGTCTGGAATGGAGATAAATATGCATGTGTTAATAGTACTTGACAGTATTCGAGGCTACAGAACTGGGTGAGATCATACAGTGCCAAGTGTGGGGAGAAAAGAGAAATGGGCTCCAGCGAGACACCTCTGGAGACAGAGATAAGGAGGAAGGCCTGGCTCTGTGCTTTCATTAGCCCGAGCCTAGGAGAAAAGAGGACATGAGGACTGGGCTGGTGTTTCGGTCGTGGTGCAAATCGCTACACTGAATCCCTCTGAGGTTAAGTGGAGGTCTGGAGAGAAGTGGGTTTGGTATTGTAGCCATTTTATGTGTTGAAACTGACTCTTACCAGCCCGGAGGACCAACTGTGGGCAACTCTTCTCAATTCTGTAAACAGTAATGACAAGTTGATAGCTTGAATTCAGCCGTGGTGGGAGTACGTGCATCATGGAAACTGGCAAACACTTCCACAAGTTTTTGGTTGTTTTTGCTTTTCTTTTAAAAATTTGGTTTTAGTTTTATTTATTTAGTGTATTATTATTTCATCTGCATGTATGTGTATGTACCACATGGGTGCCTGATACCTGAGGGGGTCAGAAGAGGGCATTAGATCACCTGGAGCTGGAGTTAAGATGGTTGTGAGCCATGATATGGGTGCTGGGAACAGAACCTGTGTCCCCTGGGAGTGCATCAAGTGCTCTTGACCTCTGAACCATCCGTCCAGCCCCCCTTTCTCTTTTTGGCATCTGTTTGTTGAACATGCACTGACATTCATGTGTAGCACAGCTCCATTTGTGAGGAGGAGGGGTACGGGCCTTCTTGATCTATCAGGTTCCATCAGAACGTTTCAAAAGATTTTCCATGGGTCTAAGTCCTCTTCAAAGGGGCCAGCTGGGTGTCTAAACTTCCTTTGAAGTGGGATTTTTACCTTTGCCACAGAATTCTCCACAGTCTTAGCCCATTAGTGACTAACCTTCACAAATTTGATGCAGACCAACGGGGGGAGAAAAGATTCAGTGTGGTCATCTGAAGAATGTCTCCAACTCTGAGATGCAATAATTCTGCCAGGGCTGCAGAAATTCCAGGAAGTATAAGCAATAAACCACATTCATTTACTCCTGGGCTTGTTTACATGGTAAAAAAAAAATCATTAGGAAATTCCAGAACTCAGGGACTAAGAGATTTTCCTCAGTATTTTTCTTTTTTTTAAAAAAGTGCTGTTCTATGAAGATTAGCTTGAAGGTAAAAAGTTTAATATTTTCAATACCATAATAACTGAATTAGATCATTTGGTAAGCTAATTAGATAAGCAGATGAAAAACAAAATTATTTAAAGAACTATTGCTTTTTTTCTTCTTCTCAGTGCTGAGGATGGAATCCAGGGCCCCCCACATCCTAGGCAAGCATTCTACCACTGAGCTGTACTCCACGCCCGAGAACCATTACTCTTGACTACATGTGCTTATTAAAGAGTTGCTTGTTTATGAAATAATATTCTAGATTGTGCTGTCATCTGAAGGGGAGCTAAGGATAGTACCGAACGCTTTGCAGACACTGCCGTCTGCCAAGGGAGTCTAGGTAGCCCTGAAAATGTGCTCTTTGACACATCTCTACTTCAAACATGCAGCATTGATGAAGTTTATCAAGATTAAAATTTAAATAAACAGTTCTGTAGTTCAAATCTGGAACAGAAACACAAAGCTGTGAGCTGAGCGGAAGCCACAAGCTTATGGGATTCTGGGGCTGGAACCAGGCAATATTAACTAGAGTTTGGCTCGTCCCAGGGAAATGAAAATCAAAGAGCTGCTTGCCCAGATGGGAGACTGAAGCCAAGCTCACTGCCTGAAGCCACAGGAAAGGCAGGCTTCTCTTGCTCGTGAAAGCAGGCTGAAAGACTTATCACCGCCCAGGGCTGCAGCATTAACCAACCATGGACTTAATGGATAGGGAGGACACAGATACAACCTGTGACCAGCAGGAAGGGTAGCCCTATCTGTCCTCAATGTCACCGGGGGTGGGGCTTTGGAAACACCATTAGTAGGTTGGAGTGGGAATGGAAGCTTCCTACAGCCAAGTGTGGAATGAAGGCAAACTCCAAATCCACTACACACAGAGGGGAAAGTGTGAGGGTATTAGAGGGACAGAAGGAAGGAGGGAGGGAGGGAGAGAGGGAGAGAGAGAGAGAGAGAGAGAGAGAGAGAGAGAGAGAGAGAGAGCATATTTAAGTCTATTTTCTAAGTGAGCTTCTCAACCAAATTCAAAGCTAAGAAAGTCAACAACAAAAAACTCTAGGAACATGCATTTACTCCTTGTCTTAGTCACTGTTGCTGTGAAGAGACACCGTGACCAAGGCACTCATAAAGCATTTAACTGGGGGCTGGCTTACAGTTTCCGAGGGGTTAGTCCATTGCCATGGTGGGTAGCATGGTAGGAGCAAGGCAGCACTCATGATTTTTATTTTAATGAAATAGGGAGAGCTACATCCTGATCTAGAGAGAGAGAGAGAGAGAGAGAGAGAGAGAGAGAGAGACAGACAGACAGAGACAGAGAGACAGAGAGAGACAGAGACTGACTGGGTCTGAGCCTGGGCCTGACATGGGCTTTTGAAACCTTAAAGCCCACCCCCAGTGACGCACTTCCTCCAACAAAGCCACACCCACTTCAGCAAGGCTACATAGTCCTTCTTTTTTTTTTTTTTTGGTTTTTCGAGACAGGGTTTCTCTGCATAGCTTTGCGCCTTTCCTGGAACTCACTTGGTAGCCCAGGCTGGCCTCGAACTCACAGAGATCCGCCTGGCTCTGCCTCCCGAGTGCTGGGATTAAAGGCGTGCGCCACCACCACCACCACCACCACTGCCTGGCCTACATAGTCCTTCTAATCCTTTCAAATAGTTCTGTTCCCTGGTGACTAAGCATTCAAATACATTAGCCTACGGGGCCATTCTTACCCAAACCACCACACTCATGTTGGAATTAATTTTATGGAATAACCCGAGGAAAGCTTTAGATATGCTGAAAATGTGCATGAGACATATGAAGGAGCTTCTGGAGTGGTATGTGGTGGCTCCTGCCTGTAATCTATAATCTCGGCACTCAGGAAGCAGAGGCAAGAGGACCACAAGTTCAAGGACAGCCTGCTCTGCTCTAAACAGTGAGTTTCAGGCCAGACAGCACTGTGTAGCAAGGCCTTGTCTCAGACACACACACACACACACACACACACACACACTCTTACACACAGACACAGACATACAGACACAAACACACACAGACAGATACACAGACAGACATACAGACACACACACTTACACAGAGAGAGACAGACAGACACACAAACACAGACAGATAGATACACAGACAAGCATACAGACACACACACACACACACACAGATACACACACACGTTGTATGTACAGAAAGTTGGAGGAGAGGCATGGAAAAATAACTTCCATTAAGCAAAGCAAAGCATTATAGGAAAAAATTCAGTGAAACCAGAATAGATTGTGAAAAGAATCAGAAATCTTAGAAATGAAATACACACTCATTAAAATAAAAATCCAGTAGCTAATATGAACTATGGACTGAAAGTAGTTTCAAGAGAAAATTCGAAAATTGATGATAATTGAGACTTTCACCGTGGAAACAGGGCCGAGAGACCGAGAGGAGCAGTGAGCGGGCTGGAGGGTCGTTGATAGGCTGTGACGTGTGTTCACCTGGAGTTTCAGAGATGGGAATGAAGGGAATTACAGAGAAGCAATATCTAAAGAGATCATAGTGAGTGATTTTTTTTTATAGTTGAAAAAAGAACCGAGGGACCGGAGAGACGGTTCAGCAGTTAAGGGCACTTGCTGCTCTTGCAGAGGACCTGGGTTCAGTTCCCAGCACCCCCATAGTGGCTTACAATCATCTACAACTGCAGTTCCACAGGAACTGATGCCCTCTTCTGACCTCCGAAGACACAGGACATGTGCATGGTGGCAAGCAAAACACGCATCACATAAAATAAAATAAGTGAATCTAAACTGATTTAAAAAGAGAAATGAGGGTGAATGAGACAGCTTGGTGGATAAGGGAGTGTGTAGCTCAAGCATTAGAACATGAGTTCGAAGTCTTAGCACCCGCGTGAAAAGCCAATGTGACCACATGTGTGGCTATAACCCAGCACTGTGGGGCAGAGACAGGCTTGCTGGCTGGCTGCCAGCCTAGGCCCAGTTTTGGTGAGGGACCGTCTCAAGGGTAGAAGGCAGGGAATGGAGGAACAGGACATCCGGCATCCTCCTTCAGCATTTGGGTGCAGGAACCCACGTTGTGCACAGGCACTTCACACACACACACACACACAAATGAGATCTCATGTAGAACTCCAAGTAAAGTAAATATTATAAATCTATGCATCTCAGTGAAATTATACAGCATTAAAGATAAGGAGAAAACGTAACAGCCGTTATAGGGGAGAGAAATGAGAATCTGACTGATTGCTGACATCCCCTTGGCAAAATTTGATACCGGAAGACAATGAAATGTGTCTTTTACAGTGCCAAGGGAAAGACCGATAACCTGAAATTGATTTTTTTACCTTTACCGATAATTATTCAATTGTATGGGCCAATTAAAGGCATTTTCAAAAACAGGTCAAGCAAAATGAATGAAATGGAAGACCACCAGGAAGACAGGAAGGTAACGTTAAAGGTTTGATCTAGTACACATCTTGAATACATACAATACTCCAAATGTGCAAAGAAAATGTAGTTCTTTGTTTTCAAGTATATCTAGAACTTTTATAATAGAAAAATTTCACATGTAAGTTAATCTTAGCAAAATTTTTTTTAAAAGTTGGTATCATACAGACTATAACGTGGTTATAATTCAATTGAATTAGAAATCAATACTAAGGATATAATTTAAATTGTCACACACATGCCGGGCAGTGGTGGCACATGCCTTTAATCCCAGCACTTGGGAGGTAGAGGCAGGCGGATCTCTGTGAGTTCGAGGCCAGCCTGTTCTCCAAAGCAAGTTCCAGGAAAGCGCAAAGCTACACAGAGAAACTCTGTCTCGAAAAACCAAATAAATAAAATAAAATAAAATAAAATAAAATAAAAATAAATTGTCACACACAGTGAATCTTAAAATTTTCACCCAGGTATTCGAGATTAAAAAGGAAATTGTGGGGGCTGAGAGTGCAGCCAGCACAGTGGTGGAGGGCCTGCCTAGTGCTTATGTGAGGCTCCGTACTGAACACAAAAGAAAACCCAACAGAAAGCAAACAGTTTCAAAAGAAGTTGGACATGGTAGTGTGTGTCCACAACCCTTGCCCTCAGGAGGCTGAGGAAGAAATCACAATGACAATCACTCGAACATTTATAAGTAAAAGTATTTAGAAATGAGAGCTAGGCGCTGGCAAGATGTCTCAGAAAGTAAAGGCCCTTGGTCACACAAACTTGGAGACCTAGGTTCAAGCCCCAGGACCCATATAAAGACGAGAGGAGAGAACCAACTTTACCTACAAGATGGCACATGCCACTGCCCCCTTCATCATGGGCACATGCACGCGTGTGTGCCCCCCCCAGAAATACATTTTTAAAAATTATGAAATGAGAGACATAAAGAATCTAAAGTGTATGCCCTACTTGTACTTGTTAAGAAAACAAGGTTGGAAAACAATAGGGTAGCAATAAATATAAAGAATGAAGAAGAAAGGGCCCCCATAATAAATTACTGCAGGTGGAGGGCTTAATGCAACAGATGTTTATTGTCTCATAGTTCTAGAGGCCAGAGTTTGATATCAAGGTGTCTTCTGGGTCCTGCTTCCTTGCCAGGACCTTGAGAAAGAAATACTCCATGCCTCTCTCACGGTTTGTGGAACTTCATAGTTGCAGGAAACCTTCGGCTTGTAGCTCCATCATTCTAACTCTGTCCTGTAATGGTCTTCTCTCTATGTGTTCTTACATCCTCTTACTTCTGTGTCCACATTTTCTCTCCTTCCTCCTCCTCCTCCACCTCCTCCTCCTCCTCTTCTTCCTCCTCCTTTCTTCTTCTGTGATTAGATAAACCTTGGGCCTGGCACATGCTAGTAAATGTTCTGCTACTCTTTTTAGATATTTTATGACATTTATTTATATTGTGTGTGCATATGCATGCTCATATGCATACACAACCCACTGTGGAGGTCAGAGGACAACTTTCGGGAGTCAGTTCTCTCCTATCATGTGGATCCCAGGGATGAGCTCAAGTTGTCAGTCTCGTCAGCAAGCAGCTTTACCTGTGAGATATCTTGCATGTCCCTTACCTTTTCTCATAAGGATATCGGACATGTTAGATTAGGGGCTGACCATATTCCAGTTTGAGTGGACACTGATTTAACCAATTCTATCTGGGGAAGAAAATTCTAACACAAATACAGAATTTTTTAATAAGTCTAGTGAAGAACAAAACAAGTAGACATCAGGAATCATGAAGGTGGTCCATGTCTATACAGTCAGGAGTCACTGTACCATAAAAAGGATGCTAGGAACACCTTGAGTATTTATAGCTTCTCAACTAATAAGAGAAACTAGAAAATACAAATGATTTTCTTTTTCTTTTTCAGACAGGGTCTCACATAATCCAGGCTGGTCTTGAACTGTGTGGCCAAGGCTGGTCTTGAACTCCTGACCCTTTTGCCTCCACTCCACACTCAGAGTACTTGGATTATAGGCATGTACCACTGTACCCAGATGCTTCTCTTTAAAATATGAGTTGACAGTTTTGCCCAACATCTGAGGGTTCTTTTGTCATTGTTTTGATTATTGGAGATCTGGGGATCAACTTTGGAATGTTATGTATGCTAGGCAAAGTTCTCTGACACTGAGGTACACCCCTAGCCACTAGCGTCTAGTCAGAATCAATTTAAGCTGAAATACCACAGTTAGGAATCAACATCTCAGGGCTGGGGATGAACACAGTGCAGAGGTTCTTGACTAGCATGCGCTAAGCCCAGGTACTATCTCTAGGACCGCCACAAGACAAAAGTCATGTCTGGCCAGATGTTGACTTCTGTCTTCTGGTCCTTGAGCTGTAGAAAAATGAAGCAGAAGGGAGTCTGCAATTGAATCATGGATTTTGTCAAACAAAAGTCATTCTACTCACTGGAGTATGGTGCCTAAGGATTTACGTTAGTCTTACAGCGTGAGGATAGTCACCTGTAGTGACAGCTCACCTTGAGAAGCTGTGTGGTTGAATTTAAGGGACATGCACAAATATAGATATCGACTCAGTATACAATTCACATTTATTTTTAAGCCAACTTGTGTCCATCTTGGACGGAATAGCACATCAGGCTGTTTTAAAGATCTTGGATGGTAAGTGACTCTCCACGACTCTATTTAAAACAGCGGTGGGCTCACACTGGATCTCATTTTCAACGTTTTAGAAGCAAAAGTGACTGGAAAAGGTGCTAATTGTCAGCAGTGACCCATTGGGCTAGAAAAAGATTCTAGGAAGTCTTCATTCTAATCATTAGGCAAATACTTGGTTATATTTGGACACAGCAAACACATATTTGCACTTACACAAATATTTCAGTGTGGTTATAAAAATACATAGAGGAGAAGTAATAATGTGACTACTGACAGATCTTTGGTACAGCTGCAGATTGCAAATATTTCTTCTCTATGTATATTCATATCCAATAAGAGATAAAGATCTGCAAGCCCGCTGAGCTGGTATTTCACTTATGCGCTGTTTTCTGTCTGCTCCTTAGCAAGGGACAGCATGTTCCACATCTGAGCTGCCCTGTATTTCCACCTCTGGCTCTGGCTTCACTCCTTCCATGTTAGCTTAACCGTTGAGCGGTCTGTCCATTCGTGCTCCCTCCCCTTCAGATTCTGACTTGCTTCCCTTCCCCCCTCAGAAATGTCCCATTGCTTTCTTGTGTTCTAGAATATTCTCCTGCTCATATTTTCTACACTTGGCAGCCTGTTCCCAAAGGAGGGGAAATTAATGACATTATTCTTCAGTTCTACTTTAAAACCATATTTAAATGAAAATACAATGGTTCTTTTTTTTTTTTCTACGTGTTCTAGTTTTATTTCTGTTTCTGTGATAAAATACCCAAACAAAAAGCACCTTAGGGAAGAAACAGGTTTATTTCAGCTTACAGTTCCAACTCACCATCCATGATGCAGAGAAAGTCAAAGCAGACGCTCAAAGCAGCTGATCACATTACATCCACAGTCTAGAACAAAGCAAAATGAACACACCCATGTGGTCTGCTTGCCCTCTCTCTGCTCAGCCAACTTTCTCTACTCTTAAACACAGTCCAAAACCCAAACCCTGAGGTAATGCTGCCCAGAATGGCCTAGGTCCTCCCACATACATTTACAATCAAATCAGTCTCCCACAGACATACCCACAAGCCAACTTGATCTAGACACTTCCTTATCAGAGACTCTCTTCCCAGGGAATGCTAAGTCATGGCAAGTTGACATTTAAAACTATCAGTGTGCTTCTCATATTTGACCCAAACAATCAAGGCATCGCCAAAATCCAGCTTTTTTTTTTTTTTTGGGAGGGTGACTTCATCGTCTGCACAATTTTTTGGCTTGCCCTCGAATTAATATCATGCCTAGGTACAAGTTGTAAGAGAGCTGTGCAATGGCTGGGCTCCAGGCTTATGCGCTGTTCCATTTCCCATATGCACATCCATCACTGTGCCTTTGCTTTTAACGGCCTCTCCATCTCAGTATTTATTGCTCCTAAAGCTCCTCTTCCCAACTGAAAACCTGAGGACTGGAGCCAAGACCACTCATGGAGGACATCATTGAACTAGAGATGACCTCTGGACTGCTGAGATCTTCCCACCATACCCCAAATGTCTTCCTCAAGGATCAGCTTCAAAAATGCCCACCTAAGAGACTTTCTTGGAACTTTCTAGTAACTGATCCCTTCTTTGACCTCTTGTATGTTTATTGGTACCCCTCTTTGGAAGTTACCACTCTTCATTTTCACTGTGGCTATTTGTGCACAAGCGCTATGTCCCCTAAAGGCCTGTATGTTAAAGGTTGGTCACTGGAATGGTGCCTTTAGCGGGTGGTGGAATGTTTTAGAGGAGGCCCTATGGTAAGTCTTAGGGTCACTTGAAGAGGATTGTGGGAGTCTAGTCCTTTCTCTTGGTTCCCTGGCTCACTATGCGGTGAGTGGTTCTGTTCTGCCACACACCCAAGCCATGAGGCTACTTCACCACAGGCCCCGACAGCAATGGGGCCAATCAGTCATGGACAGAAATCTCCAACACTGTGAGCCTCAATCTACCTTTTCTCTTTATAAATTGATATCTCGGTTATTTGTCTTAGTAACAGGAAGATATCACACGGGTCATATTTTCCTTTCTGTTATTAGGGTCTTCAAGGCCAGAATCTATTTTATTCAATCTTGTGCTTCTCATATTACCTAACCTTGTATTAGTAGAGGCTCATTATATACTTATTAAATTAATGGAATGCCTCTGGGTTCTGGATAACTTGTGGCCATGGAAAGTATACAAAACCAGGCACAGCAGCATGCCAGCTAGCTTGGAGAATCATTTCAAGCTACGCCTTCATGGCTCTGCCTTCACATTTCTGTGGTTCTGGACTTGGTGTAACAATGAAAATGTTTTTAATCTGTGTAACCCAATATGTTACAGCAGCCACAT
Source organism: Peromyscus eremicus (assembly GCF_949786415.1). Taxonomy (NCBI): domain Eukaryota; kingdom Metazoa; phylum Chordata; class Mammalia; order Rodentia; family Cricetidae; genus Peromyscus; species Peromyscus eremicus. Next base: position 15,854,254 of record NC_081431.1, on the reverse strand, counting down.
GTGACTATTGTATGAGACTGAAGAACTGAACATTTAATATTACACAATTTAAATGGATTTATATCTAAAAAGTCACATATGTGGCTACCACATTAGATATCATAGTTCTAGACTATCCTGGCACTTTGTGATTTTTTTTTTTTTAGTCTTCTTATCTTGTTCCTTTGAATTTGCTTGAAAAATTATAGCTTGCTTGCCTGGTAAGACATGGCTTCATCATCCTCCAGCTTCCCAATTCCACATTCTTCGTCACTTCCTAAAAGAGAGATGGGCTCCCAGAGCTTCATAACTGCTCTCGCTTCCCCTGGCCCCTGCACTCAGATTTGCTTTGTGAAGTGTAGATACGATGCTGTGTAGGTGGTACGCCATTGTTTACTACTGTTGTTTTTAGAGCTTCAAGGCCCATGTCTTGCACATGCCCAGTTCATTTTTGTCCACTGAACTATACCCCCACACCATTTGCTGTTGTTTTGAATCTGAAACTTTTCTCTCTTTTTTTTTTTAAGGATGATTTATTAAGTTAGTTGGATAGTTTTGTGTATGTGTTTGTATGTGAGGGCATATGCACACACAACACACTTGGGGAGGTCGAAGGGTAGCTTTGGATGGTAGTCCTCACCTTCCATATTGCTTTTGAGGCAGAATCTCTTGTGTTGTTTGCTATGAAGTTGCATACTCCAGGCTAGCTGGAGCTGGAGCTTCTGGGGGGCTCTCACGTCTCTGCCGTCCATCCCTTGGTAGAGGTAGGCCAATCAGAAGGTCAAGACTATCCTGAGTTATGTAGTCAGTCTGAGGTCAGCCTGGCATATAAGAGATCCAGTGCTGTGGGATGTCTTTCTGTACATGGTAATATGTGTTGCTTTGATTGGCTGATAAATAAAGCTGTTCGGCCAATGGTGAGGCAGAATAAGGTTAGGCGGTATATTCAAAATGGAAGAGAGAGGAAGAAAGCGGAGTGGGAGATGCTGCGGGCCACCACCAGGAGAAGCAAGATGTGGAAGAACTGGTAAGCCACAAAGCCACGTGGCAAGACATAGATTAATAAAAATGGGTTAAGTTATAAGAGCTAACTAGCAAGAAGCTTGAGTCATAGGCCTTACAGTTTGTAATTAATATATAAGTCTCTGTGTGTTTACTTGGGATGGAGCAGCCAGGGACCAAGTGGGACACAGGAAAACTTCCATCTACAATCTAGTTTCAAAAAAGAGTGGGGATGAGCTCTTCTCTCGAAAGAGCTCTACCTTTCTTCTTTCCTGTTAATATTTAAAGTCAGTAACCCAGTGACAGTTTTCACGAAGGAATTTTCAGGCATATGTCATTATTCATTTTTTCTTATTGTGATCAAGTCTATGAGTCTTATTGCAGAGATTTTACTAGAAAATTGAGAGATTGTGAAGTGCCTAAAAACAGAACATTTGGTGGAAATAGGATAAGAATTTGTCTGTATTTTATTTAAAACTTTTTCTCTCTCTTCCTTTCTTTCTCTTCCTTCCTCTTCCTCCTTTCCTTCATTTCTCCCTTCCTTCCTTCCTTCCTTCCTTCCTTCCTTCCTTCCTTCCTTCCTTCCTTCCTTCCTCTCTCTCTCTCTCTCTCTCTCTCTCTCTTTTTCTTTCGACACAGGGTCTCACTATGTAGCAGCTCTGGCTGTCCTGGACCTCTCTATGTAGACCTCGAACTCAAAGAGATCCACCCACCTCAGCCTCCCAAGTGCTGGGACTAAAGGCATGCCCCACCACCACTTTTCTCTTTAAGGGAAGTTTTTTTTTCTTTCTTTTTCTTTTTTTCCATTTAGGAGATAGGGTGTCACTATGCTGCCCAAGTTGACCACAAATTCCTGGGCTCAAGTGGTCTTCTTGCTTTAGCTTCCTGAGTGCCCCAACACCTAATTAAAGCAAGCTTTTGAATGCTATCTTTGTGTGTGTGTGTGTGTGTGTGTGTGTGTGTGTGTGTGTGTGATAATCAAATAGATGAAATTAGTTTTGCCTGAGTCTGTGAAAGCATTTTGGTTTACCTTTCCCCTAATCATATGTTAGCAAGATTGTGTTCTTCAAGGAACCCACCTTAGGACCAAGTCCCTGCTGACTGTACTCTGTGTGAGCAGTCAAGACCCACCCAGTGGGTCCTGACGAGCTCAGGCAGGACTCAGTAAATTAATAAGAGCTTCAAAGTTAGAGGGCCAACCCTGGAAATGCTGTCTCTGAGGAACTGTTCTGTGGCCTGTGCTCTGAACACTAGCTCATGGTGTCCAAAGTATGAAAAGAAAAGAAGGGGCCAGAAGGAAGTGTTCTTGTGGGACAAGAATTTTAGCTGGCAACAGTTAACCACATCTCCCCAGATATTCGACATGTGTTATATAAGGGAACCAATCCCAAGACAAAACAAAAAATAAAATGCTTTGACTATAAAGTAAAAACAGAACAAATTAGAACTGACTTTCTTTAATTTTTTTTTTTTAATTTATGTGGGATGGGTTTGTTTAAGCCTTCTTTTTCTTTCTTGCTTCCCAACACCACAAAATATAGTATATTATTTCCCCTACTATCTATTGCTCTGCCAATTTTCATACATTAAAAATATGTTTTCAATTTTCTTGCAATGCTTATGAGTTACATGCACACAGGCAGATGGACAATAAATTATTTTTATAGGACTCATCGACTCTAACATTCCTCTGTAGCTCAAAGTGGTTCACAATTTCGAGGCATTTAGTCCTGATTTGAACTCAGTATTCACAAAATAAGTGGGCTACAGGTAAAGGTTCTGTTTGTAGACAGTTTGCCTTTGCCTAGATACACAGTCACCCTGAGCAAATAGCTTCCATCTCATCCCTGTCTATATCAACACCAATGAAGAAAACACACTCTCTAGTCTATACCCACTGCCCAGGACAGAAGTAACAGGTGACACTGATCTGCTGATTGTTGATGATGTGGTTATGACATAAAAATATTATCAAAATGCTTATAACTCCCAATTCTTTTTCTGCTTTGGACTTCTTTCCTGAACTCTAGGGTCATAGATACAATTCCCCCTTTGGTGTTTATGATGGTTAATATTCACGGTCAACTGAACACCCAAGAAGAAGGCTTTTGGGCATACCTGTGAGGATCGTCTAGCTGAAGGTTAACCTCTGAGGATGTCTGTGAGGAATCTAATTGAGGTAAGAAGACCTGCCCATTGTGGGCAGGACCATTCCCTGAGCAGGAGATTCTGGACTGTGCAAATTGGAAAGGGCAAGGTGAGCATTAGCCTGCATGCATTAATTTATTGTTCCCTGTTCTTGATTGTGGCTGTAACATGATCAGCTCTCAAGCTTCTCTTGCTGTGACTTCCCTGCTCTGATGGACTGGAACCCGGAACTATGAGCCAGAATAAACCCTTTCTCCCATGAGTTGCTTTTGTTGTGGCAACGTTTATTATATCATAGCAACAGAAAAGAAAGTAAGTCACTACTGGGCTTCTACAGTCAACAGTCTGAAAAAGAACCATTGGGTTCTTCTCTCAGTGAGCCTTGTGTTAGGGACCAACATCGTCATTCACCTGGCTGGTGATCCTGAAGTTTGGCAAATCTGTATGGCCTATAACCACTCTAACAACAAAGCTACGGAAGAGCCCCGTCACTCTAAGATATTCACCAATATCCTTTACAGTTGATCCCTCTTCTGACCTCCAGCCTCAGGCAAATACTATTCTACCTTCCATCCTCAAAGTAGTGCTTTCCCCAGAATGTTTTATGACAGAGTAACACAGCATGTGCTGTTCTTTCTTGTCCTTTTACATACAAGGCTTCTGAGATTCATTGACATTGGAGTGTTTCCACAGTCTATGTCTCTTTGTTACTGAGCAGTAGTCCATGGTGTAGACATACCATAGTTTGTATATCCATTTGCCTGCAGAAGGACATTTAGGTTGTTTACAGGTTTGGATGGTTCTTGTCAAGGCAACTGCAAGAAAATGGTTCCCATTTTTATTTATTTTTAACTCTTGCAATGCTGGGGATTGAACCTAGGACTTCTATGTACTACTTCTAGGTACCACCGAGCCCCAGCCCTAGCCATACCCTTTGGTGATTCTTAACATAGATAATAAATACATGCAAAGGAACATAAATTTTCATTTTCCTTCAGGTACAGACCGGGAAGGACTATCACCAAGCTGTAATGCATTGCCAGACTGTTTACCAGGGTAGTTGCTGTTTTCCAGTCCCCCAGCAATCTGTGTGAGAACCAGCCACTCGTCAGTGTCCTCCACATTTGTGCTGCTCCTTGAGCTGGATGTTTGGTCTCCTTGGGCTGTTAGCTTGCCTTTCTCTGATGGCTGGTGATATCAAATATCTTGTGTGCTTATGGACTCCATGTAAGCTTTCTTGGGTAAAGTGTCTAAGTGCTTTTTAATCTCTTCCCTCTTCCCTCCCTTTGTTCTAAAGTTACTTTTACTTAGTGTATGTGTGTGTGTGTGTGTGTGTGTGTGTGTGTGTGTGTCTAAGTCAGAGGACAACTTGTATGAGTTAGTTCTCTCCTTCTATCACACGGGCCTGGGGGGGTTGAACTCAAGTTTTCAGGTTTAGTGACAAGTACCTTTACATGCTGAGCTATTTCTCTAGCCGTCTCTTTTTGTACTGGAGATGAATCCTAAGACTTCATACATGTTAAGCCTATGCTTCACTGCTGTGTTGCATTCCCAGCCCATATCTCATCTCTGTGTGTATATATATGTGTGTGTAATTGTATATGTGTATGTACGTGTATATGTGTGTATATATATGTATGTATGTATGTATGTATATGTGTGTGTGTGTGTGTGTGTATAAGTAGGGGCCAGAGATTGATGTTGAATATCTCTACTATTGCTCTCCACCTTATCTTTTGAGTCAGGGTCTCTCAGTCAACCCAGAGCTGACTGCCTAGCTTGGCTGCTCGGCCATCAAGCTCTGGGGGTCTGCCAGCCTCTGCCATGCTAGCACTAGGGTAACAGCCACGTACAGCCACGCTCAGCTGTGACATAGGTATCCCTCATGCTTGTGTGACAGGCACCCTCTGACGGGGCTGTCTCCCCAGCGCCTCCCTCATTTCTTGATTACGTCAAGAGCCCAGGACTGACCCATCTCATCTAATTCGCGAAAGTACACGTCATAATGTTCCTACAACAGAATGTCCTGATGACATACTTCCGAGAACATAATCCAATTATTATGCGACACACATTTACATTTCACAACAGTTCCTTCCCCTACTCCTGCCAGAAGAATGAGGAAATTTTCCTTCAGTGTTAACTGTAAGAATCAGCTAAGGCTCTAGCAGGTGAAATTCATGTTATACCCTCCCCCTCCAGCCCAGAGTGGGTCCTCTAGAGTCTGTATGTGCTGGGGTGTGTGTGTGTGTGTGTGTGTGTGTGTGTGTGTGTGTGTGTGTGTGTGTTTGGAAGGCAGAGGACAACCTCAGGTGTCATTTCTAGATCCTACCCCCCCCTCCCCATCCTCAAAAGGGGCTCTTCCTAGCCTGGAAGGCCGGTTGGCTAGGCCACTGGGCAACCAGTCCCAGAGATCTACCAGTCTCCCCTGTCCCCAGCACTGGGATTACACACATGTGTCACCACTCCCAGGTGTTTTCTTGTTTGTTATTTTACCTGTGTTCTAGAAATGGAACTCAGCTCCTCTTTCTGTTTGTAACAAACCCTTTCCTGGCTGAGTTATCCCCCCTCACCCCCGACAAACCCTGGGGTTTTTGACTCAGATTCATCTACACTAACCCTCCAAGCACTGCCAACTAGGGTTCAAGTTTCCCACCCTGCCGCGATGCTGCAGCGATTTCTGCCTGCTGATTTCTGCTCTCCTGCGCCATGATTCTTTGTGTCTACGTCTTGCCTGTCTCTCTAGCCTGCAAGACAGCGGTTTGCTCGGGGGCATCACGTTCTTCATCTTTTCAATTTGCTCAGCCTTTTTCTTGTAGTTAAGATGCAGCAGCTTCTGACAGGCCCGACCAGCTGTGGCTTGGCTTTTAATCCTCGATGGTGTTTCTCTGAAAACAAAAACATCTTAATTTATATGAAATCCCATTTCCGATCTTTTTTTCCCTCACACAGAGCAAGCTTTTGTGCTGTACCTAAGAAATGTCTGCCTAGCTCAAGGTCACAGGTTTTTTATCCCTCAGAATTGTTCTTTAAAGTACAAATCAGATAGCGTTCATCACTTCTGCCTAAATTCTCCAAGGGTTTTCCCCTCGCCTTAGACTAAAACTGGAACTCTTCCTTCTGGGCTACAAAGTGCTTCCTGATCTTGCAAAGCCTTTGTCCCTCTCCCCCCAATCTTCTACCCATCTCCCGGTCTCCAGTCTGCTCTAGCACTCCCCCATCACACTCCTCCTGTCGCACCTGGAATTCTCTCTGTAGACCAGACTGGCCTTGAACTTACAGAGATCCACCTGCCTCTCCCTCTCCTAAGGGCGTGTCCCACCACACTAGGCCCCTTTTTGTTTTCTTACTGTGCCGCACACCCTCATTGGAGCCTCTGCCTACATAATTCTTTCTCAGATTTGGCACATTCCTCAACCCTTAAGACTCGCTCACATTTTTTCAAAAAATTGTTGTTGTTGTTTTAATTTTATGCGGATGAGTGTTTCACTTGCTTGCAAATGCTCTATATATGTGTAGCGTTCGTGGAGACCAGAGGAGAATGTCTGATCCCCTGGAACTGGAGTTATACAGTTGCGAATAGCTGGGAACCAAACCCAGGTCCTCTGCAAGAGCAACAAGTGCTCTTAACCGCTGAGCCATCTCTCCAGCCTGGACTTGTGCATGTTTTACCATCCTCTTATGGAAATTATCATTGGCAATTCTTTCTGTAAGGGGGGCCCCCTTGGAGTTGATACAGGACACACCCAGACACCAAATTCTCAGCACAAAGGAGATTTATTGCCCTGGAGGGGCAAGCAGTGGTGTGTATGTGTGTGTGGTGGTGGTGGAAGGGGGGCTGCAAAGGCAGACAGAAAGCAGCAAGTAGGTGTTTTTTGCAGGAGTGGGGGTTTTAATGAGAAAGGGGGGATTCTATGCTAGAGTAAGTTGGTAAATCCTGATTGGAGTATTAGCTAACTAATGAATTTGGATTGCTGGATCTTGGTGTTTTGTCTCAGAAATGAGTCAGTGGCCAAGTAAGGGAATAGACCTTGGGGGCTAGCTTTAGGAATGCAGTTTAACGGTTTTTAGCAGGCAGAGGGAAAGAGAGAAAGGGGCAAAACTTGCTGGCGCCATGTTTGCCGTGCTCGGGCCTGTTAGAGCCCCTCACTTTCTAAAAGAGGGCTTAATTTTCACTTGCAATCTTGTTGCCATTCGTGGTTTATAATCCTTATTACTTCTGGGATTAATTAATAATTAATTGAATTGCTTGATTTTTTACTTATATGCATGTAAATAAATCTACTTATTTACCCTAAAATGTGTATTCTTTCAGGGCCAGGCATTTTCTGGTTTTTTTATCCGTGTGTCTCTTGAGCCAATAGCTATATCAGACACAGCGTAGAAGTTCAATATGTATCATGTTGAAAAACAAAAAAACAAAAAAAACACCACACTCCACTGAAAGTCACACCTAATATACCGAGAAACTCAGAATAGGAATCTCAAAGGCGAAATGCGGAATACATATGTGATAAAGGAGAGGCTAGGGTCTGGACAGGGAAGGGTTCCTTGTTTTTTAAATTTTATTATTTTGTATGTGTGAGTGCTGTGCCTGCATGTAGCTCTGTGCACCACATGTAGGCAGTGCCTGAGGAGATTTGAAGAGGGCATCAGATCCCTTGGAACCGGAGCTACCGACCATGGTTATGAGCAGCCATGTGGATGCTGGGAATCGAACCCAGGTCCTTTGGTAAGGCAGCCAGTGCTCTTAACTGCTCAGCCATCTCACCTGCAGGTTCTCTACTGAGCAGAAGAAATGAGGGTTTTAGTGAAACTCTCTGGAAAGGAAGCCTGCTGAGCAAGGGCACATGTTGTATGTTATGTTGTTTGTGTTCTGACAAATAAAGCTTGCCTGGAGATCAGAGGGCAGAGCTAGCCACTAGTTAACCACAGAGGCCAGGCAGTGGTAGCACACACCTTTAATCCCAGCCCTTGGGAGGAGGAAGCAGGAAGATCAGGAGCTCAAGGCAACCCTGGCTACACAAGTACGCTTTTAAGCCCATTCTGTCAGAGGATTCATAGAGACAAGATCCCCCCTACTCAGTCTAAGGATTCGTAGAGATAGGATCCCCCGATTCGGTCTGAGATTTTGTAGAGGTAAGAAGTTTCTAGTGGCTGCTGCTCTGCTTTCCTGTTCTTTCAGCTTTCACCTGAATATCTGATGCTAGATTTTTATTGATTAAGACTAATCAGGATCACGCTTCATCTGGCATCCAACTTTTGGGGTACACATTCACAAAAAGCCACTTGCCTGTGGCTTTGTAGCCACCAACACACAGCAGAACTCCACGTAGGGGCTCCCGCCAGAGTCACTGCCTCGCCCAGCTAGGTTTTCTTTTCTTTTTTCCCCAAACCTCAGATTGAGTTCAGGATTTTTCTGTTGCAGCCTCTCTGCAATAAACTCCACAGGTACTTGGGCACCAAGCACTGCAGGAGTTAGTCACTTTTGCACATTTCCCCATGCAGACAGCTGGTTCTTTGGCTTTTTCTCTCCTGGTGAGTTGTGGGCTTTCCCTGGACCCCCTCTCAGGCTGCTGCCACACGAGGTGGCTGCCTTGACACCCACTCAGGCTTCTACTGTTCTACACAGCAGCAGTCAGCCTCACACATCACCATCGTCATCGGCAGATTTGGCGAGACAATTGAGAATTCTTAAAGGGGGAGAATTAGTTAAAAAATTTTTTTTTCCCAAGTTAAAAAATGGGAAACACTGTTACGATGGAAACAGTTAGGTCTCTGTATGATTACACAATGGATGGTTTTAAAATGGAGCAATTAAAAGAAGGGATGATCAACTTAACTGGGATTGACATAATGTTAATTATTTTGATAATTCTTATTATCAGTTTGGTAATTCTTGGTTTATCCCTAAAAAAAGTTGGTTGATATGAGTGCCAAGATACAGACTGTAGATGGAGTTTTCTCCAGTCCTGCCTAGCCCACAGTCAGGACAAATCTCTCTCACCTGCCAGTCCCGCAGCCGCTCAGACCCAACAAGTAAACACACAGAGACTTATATTGCTTACAAACTGTATGGCCGTGGCAGGCTTCTTGCTATCTAGTTCTTATATCTTAAATTAACCCATTTCTATTCATCTATACCTTGCCACATGGCTCGTGGCTTACCGGTACCTTACATCTTGCTTTTCATGGCAGTGGCTGGCAGCATCTCTCAACTCAGCCTTCAACTTCCCAGTATTCTCTCTCCTTGTCCCGCCTATACTTCCTGCCTGGCTACTGGCCAATCAGTGTTTTATTTATTAACTAATCAGAGCAACACATTTAACATACAGAACATCCCACAGCAACAGACCTTAGAAAAACTTATTAAAACTTATTAAAAGATCATAGAGATTTTCAGACCCAGACAAAAGAATTTAAAGGAGAATTAACATCATCATTACATTATAAAATTAGAGAGGAACAGCCCAAGATTATCAAGGAACCAATTAATTTTTCTAGTCTCCTTATGGGAAAAATTACCAAATGACAGGTATTCTCAAGGCTATGTAAGAGCTGACTGGATTCCTGTGGAAATGTTAGATTTGAGGAGATTTAAGGAAACAATAGTCTCATATGGTATGCATTCACCTTTTGTGAAGCAGATGTTAAATTCATGGTCAACTATTAAAAGAATTATCCCACAAGACTGGAGAGACTTGGTTACAGCAGTATTGGAACCTGGTCCTCAATTACAGTGGAGGACTTCATGGAAAGATGAGACTAGGACCATTGAACAATGAAGTAGGGCTAGAGGTATGGAAATCTCCCAAGACTAACTTCTTGGAGAGGGTGATTGTGCTGATGTGCAAATACAGTCTTTATATGATGACCATACCCTGGCTCTGTGCTGTGCAGCAGCTTTGAATGCTTGGGACATAATTGAAGAAGTCAGAAAGAGAACTGAGTTATTTACTAAAGTTATACAGGGCCTCAAAGAAACCACTAATTTTTTTTTTACAAAGATTGACTTCAGCTGTAAATAAAATGATAACAAATTCAGAAGCTAGACAAATAATAATTGAATCTTTGGCTTTTGAAAATGCTAATTCATGGGTGATGGTGGTGGTGGCGGCGGCGGCGGCAGCGGCGCATGCCTTTAATCCCAGCACTTGGGAGGCAGAGGCAGGCAGGTCTTTGTGAGTTCGAGGCCAGCCTGGTCTACAGAGTGAGCTCCAGTAAAGGCACAAAGCTACACAGAGAAACCCTGTCTCAAAAAAAAAAAAAAAACCTAAAAAAAAAAAAAACTAAAAAAAAAAGAAAAAAAGAAAATGCTAATTCACAATGCAAAAGGGTAATTAGGCCTTTAAAGGCAAGTTCAGCACCCATAGAAGAATGGATCTCAGATATAGTCAATATTGAATCTCATGACCATAGTGATGCTTGGATAGGAGAGGTGATTTCTAGAAGTTTGAAGAAACATCAAAATGTCAAGTGTAGTAATTGTGGCAAACAAGATCACCTAAAAAGGGACAGTAAACAGGGCATTCCTAGAAACAATGTTTTTTCTAGGAATAAATCAAACAGAAAGCCCCTCCCTTCTGGATTATGCAGAAGGTGTGGCAAAGCAGACATTGGACCAATGAATACAGATCAACAAGGGACAGACAGGGTAACCCTTTGCTACTGGGAAATGCCTTGGAGGGTCTCTCACAGGCCCCCATGTCAAACTTGGTTCAGTCATTCCCTGTCACCATGGGAGAAACTCCTCCCCAGAGCAATTAAAGGACCTAACACCTATTATAAAAAACCAACTGCTCTGAATGATAGAACAGCTTTAAAAGATAAAACAAAAATTTCAGGAGAAATCATAAATCAAAATTAATAAAGATTAGATTTGAACAAGAGAAACCTCTTGATTAGAAGAGGTCATAGTTCATCAAACAGCATGACCACTCAATCTAAACTAATCTATAAAACTAACAAATGCTTTTCATTTGATCAGATATAACTTGCCATAAGGGAAACTCCCCAAAGTTAGGGTTGGGGAGGGTTTTGTTTTTGTCTTTCCAGAAAAATAAAAACAACCATCTTGAGGAATTTAAAGACCTTTGGACAAATAAGCATCCAAAGAAGAAGGGAAAGCTACCTGGAAAAAATTACCATTAAAAGGAATAATCTGGCTTAATAAGATCTCTGTAGTCTCCAAAAAAGATGATGGAACACCACAATGACAATTCCACCTGGACTATGGTGATGCCACTAAGCTGACAAACACCACCTAAAGATCAGCTTTGGACTACAAAATGCTCAGGACAATTTCAAGGTGTCTATCTGAGATGTTCTGGTCTCACAGACTACTCTAGCTGGGACTTGAGACAAGCCCTGGACTTTCCCATTACACAAAGACTGGACAACAAATGGTATAGCTAGCTCTCCCAGGATTTGACAATTATCCCAATTTTTTTTCAGGTCCTTTAAATATGCCATCACCCCCAGACAACAGGAAGTAATTTTAAGAACACTATGCCCACATTCCCAGGAGGTGGGGTAGGCGGTGTTTGGTCTTTCAGTGGGTTATGGATATTTTTCATCATTTAGGGTAGTTGGTTACAAGTTGTTCTTGGTAATGGTCAGGAAAAAAGCTGAACAAAGGAGATTAGATTCAGGGATCTCAGTCTAATAAGAAAAAAGAAGGATATAGAAATAGCATAAAAGGTAGATTATTGAATCTACTTTTAAACAAAAAAAGCAACTACTAGTTTTAAATATTTTACATTGATAGGGATTTTGTATATTGATACAAATTTAAGGTTATTTTGGTTAGAACATACTGTACATACGTTTCTACTCTTGTTCAAAGTATTGTACCTATACAGCTCATTCAGCAATGTAATGTAAATTTCTAGTCCTTGAAAGTTATTATTATAAACTAAATAGGATAATAAGGAAATGCAGGTTAGTAGTTAGTCAACTATTACAATCAAACTTGTAGTCATGTTAGGTATGTTTTCAATGTCAAACAGAGATATACTTTAGATAGGCAAGTTGTCTTCAAACACTTCAGAGATTACAGAATATGGCATTAAAGATATTTTAACAACATAAGGGTTTTTTGTTGTTTTGTTTTGTTTTTTTAATGACAATGAGACATGTCTGCTCCTGGCAGCACCAGTCTGCTTCAGGGAAGATGATGGGCATCAAAGAAACTCCATATGGAGTTTACTTTCTTTGTGGCAAAAGTTAGCCACTAGGCAAGAAACTGCCCTTGCCTCAGATGCTGACAGTATGCTGTCCAAAATGGACAAGCAGGACAGAAAAGAAAGTGACTGCAGAACTTTGCCAAGACAAGGTGTGACAGTCCTTCAAAAATCCTTTTCACAGATAAATCTGTCAGATATTCTAGGCCTATAGGCCAAAGATGGATGCCCCAGCATTGCAGAGGAACCTTGGGTGACTGTCCAGGCAACCAGCTATTTCTAATTTTTAGAAGTTATTTGCTCTACACTTTCTGTTTACTCAGGTAATATTATATCCTTCTTAGGTCTTGGATGGAATTGAAAACCAGATGGTTATAGTTTTCCTTGTTACCAGATTCAGAAAATAAACTCACAAAAGAGGTGCAAAGTATATAAGGTTGAGAGACAGAAGAACAGAGTTTTGGGTTGGTAATGCAAGCTAAGATAGAAGGTGAATTAGGTACAACACTTTGGACTCACCAAGATAGAATAGATAATGGAGTATTTTCCATGAATTTGTCAAATGCTAATGGACTAGACATTATTAATGTAATTATTGCCTGTATATATTATATATATATATATTTATTGTACTTAATTGTATATAGTTTTTCTATGTTAGTTAAAACCTTCACTTTTATTTAGACAAAAAGGGGGAAATACTGTATGATATTTTGTGTTCTGACAAATAAAGCTTGCCTGGAGATCAGAGGGTGGAGCTAGCCACTAGTTAACCATAGACATCAGTCAGTGGTGGCACACATCTTTAATCCCAGCCCTTGGGAGGAGGAAGCAGGAAGATCAGGAGTTTAAGGCCACCCTGGGCTACACAAGATTGACCCAGTCTAAAGAGAAACAGAGCCAGGCAGTGGTGGTGCACACCTTTAACTCCATTTAGTCAGGGACAGGATCCACCCCCATTCAGTCTGAGAATTTGTAGAGAAAGGATCCCCCCATTCAGTCTGAGATTTCATAGAGGTAAGAAGTTTCTAGTGGCTGCTGCTCTGCTTCTCTGATCTTTCAGCTTTCACTCAGATATATGACTCCAGGTTTTTTATTGATTAAGACTAATTAGGATTACACTTCAGGCACAGCCTATTCCAAAGAACAGGTGGCTTGTGATTCTTTTATCTAAGGAGGGATGGAGAAAGAGCCTTCAACAGTGGAACCCATCATCTGTGTCCTCCAAGCCTTAGGACCCTGAGTTTACTGTAATTTTAAGGGTTCTTTGAGCACCAGATTTTATTGCCTTAAATCGCATTTGCAGAACCAAAGCTCAAATAGAAAAAACAAAAGTGACTCCACCAGCCTTCATTTTTAAGGTCGGTTGATTCTTCAAGGGAGCCAAGAGTGGAGAGAGAGTAGTTAATAGATATTTACAGGCAAAGCTCAAGCTGAACCTTGACTTCGAGTCATTCATTCCCTAATATCAACTCAAGATTCATTACAGGTCCAAATGGGGGTGGGGAAGGGGTGCTGTTGGTACTTAACTCCTGGGAAAAGATCTGGTATGAAATTTCTGTAATCTTGTGCTGGGCAAAAGTTTCTTAATATGGCAGCATGGCACAAGCATCATAAAAATAAAACACACAGGAAAAATTGAAAATTAATAAATTAAAAACAATCAATTTAGAATAAAATCTAAACTCCTCATTTGGGGCTACAAAGGGCTGTCTGATTTTTGGATAAATTGGACTTGAAAAGCAAAACAACTTTTGTGCTTCCAAGAACAATGTTAGAGAAGTAAAGAGAGAACCCATGGAATTGGAGACCAACGTTTGCAAACCACACATCTGGCAAGAGATATATCTAAAACATAAAAAGAATTCTTACAACAATAAAAAGATGAATAACCCACTTTGAAAATGGGCAAATAATTTGAGATCTCTCTCCAAAGAAAATGAACAAGTTGCCACTAAGAGCATGGAAATGTGCTTAGAATTATTAGTCACAGAGAGTGGCAGAGAAAATTCATAATCAGATACCATGTCACACTCAACAGGATGGCGAAGGTGACTGAGAGGGACAATCACAGGAGTCAGTAGGGATGCAGAGAAATTGAACCCTCCTGTACCACTGGTGGGAATGAAAAAATGGCACTGTTGCTTTGGATAATGGCCCAACAATTCTCCAAAAGTTGGAACACATAGTTTCTACATGATCCATCAGTTCCATCCATACAATCCTACCTACCCCTGAAAGTGAAAACAAATACACACACACACACACACACACACACACACACACACACGGAATTTTGACAGTGTTATACATGTATAAGCTTTGAAAAGTTATGTTAAGTGAAAGACACCAATCATGAAAGGTTATATATGATATGATTCCATCTTGATGCAATGTTCAAATGGACAATGTCTGTGTAGCTCTGGCTGTCCTGGTACTCACTCTGTAGACCAGGCTGGCCTTAAACTAAGAGACCCACCTGCCTCTGCCTTCAAGTGCTGGGATTAAAGGTGTGAACCACCACACCTGGCCTAATTGTATACTTCAAGTGGGTGAATTGTATGGTATTTAAATTATATCTCAGCAAATGTGGTTTTAAAGATTTGTAATTGGAGACATTGGCTTCGGCGTTGTGTTTCTCCAACCCTTGATGATGACTACCTGTTGCAGATATCAAGAGCACTAAAACCCAAGGCTATCCTCGGTCCCTTAATCCACAACTAAATGAATTCAAACACACATACAGATAAATTGAAATTGCAGCAGAGATTTGTTTGATCCAGGAGGGCAAACCAAGTCACCATGCCCAGCACCTCTAGAGGAAATGGTGCTTCCTTAGAGCTATCTTGGCCAAGTAACAGTTTGTCAGAGAACAAAAGAGGAGTGAGAGCAGTCCGGAGTGTCGCAGTGGAGAGTTCCAGGCCCAGGAACTGTGGATGGGAAGGCCCAGCGCTGTAGGAGAGCCTACAGCATTCAGAGTGCAGGAGATCCACTCGGCACAGCATTGGTCAGCAAGGGAGAGGGTGAGCGACTTGGCAGAATCATAGGCCAAGCTAGGCTGAAGGACCTTGTGTGCCTTGTGCTACAGTGGTTTGAGTGTGTCCCTCAAAGGTTCCTGTGTTGGAAGCTTGGTCTCCAACATAGCACTGTTGAGAGCTGGTGGGACCCCTGACGGGGAAGTTGGTGAGAGTTTGTTGAGGACACTTCCCTCAGAAGTGAGTTCTGAGAAGGAGGGGTCTTTCTTCATGCTCTGGCTTCCTGTCTTACCTGTGATCGCTCCTGCCCACGTGTGCTCCCATCGTGATGACATGTAATGAGGTGATAGGTTGGAATTGGGGTGATTATTGTGAGAGCTGGTATAATGTCGTTTTGACACTCAGACTCAAAAATATCTGGCTAAAAAGGCTTCTTTTCTCTACATTACCAAGCTTCAGCTACTTCATTATAGTAACAGAAAAAGGACTGATATTCTATATGAAGAACTCTCAACTTCATCTCAACAGCAAAGGGGAGCCAGGTGAAAGGAAAGGAAGGTGCAATCAGAGTGGGGAGTCTGGAATGCCCTTCAGAGGCCCCTGTGTTGAAGGCTTTGGTTTCGACTTGGCACTCTTGAATAGTAATAGGACCTTTAAGAGGACCTAGTAGAGGAAGTTAGGTCACGAGTAGAGTGCTCTTGGAGGGATGCTGATACCCACTCTCTCCTCCATCTCTTGCTTCCCTTTCCTAGTTGCTGTGGAGACAGTAACTCATTCCAGCCTGGGCTGTCTTGGTGATGTGCTGCCTCCCCACCGGCCCAAAAGCAATGGGGCCAACTGACCACCAACTGATGCCTCCAAGCTGTGAGACACAAAAA
The DNA here is from genome assembly GCF_949786415.1 of Peromyscus eremicus. Lineage (NCBI taxonomy): Eukaryota > Metazoa > Chordata > Mammalia > Rodentia > Cricetidae > Peromyscus > Peromyscus eremicus. Next base: position 15,838,090 of record NC_081431.1, on the reverse strand, counting down.
CCATTTCCTCTTTTAAAGTTGACTGTCTCAGGTGTCTTGCTACAGTAACTGAAAGCAGGATAACACAAAGTAACTGTCCATGTTGCTGGATGCAGATGGAAAAGGAGGGAGCCCATTTCTTGACTGCTTTTCTAGCTGCCTTCTCTCTGCCAATCCCTCTATATATGAAGGACTGGCCCTTATAAATAAATTGCCTTAATTGTATACATCCTGGAATCAGATACTACCAAAGGAGACATTTTTTTTTTGTCTTGTGTAGCTACTTGTGTGGGAATAAGCCACATGAGATGGCACATGGCAACACAGCTTTCATATGCTTTCTGAAGGTCGATGTGACCTATTTGCTTATATATATTTATAAAACTCCATCCAAGATCAGTCATTTATAGCATTCATGTAATATCCTTAGGGGATAAAGTGAAAATGCTCTAACGGAGGCTCAGTCATAGGTTTGCTCTGTGACCTTGGCCAAATCACTTCTAATTGCAATCTCTTCACCTGTAAAATCAAATGACTGGGGTCCGTGAGATGGCTCAGTGGGTAAAGGCATCCGCCACCAAACCTGAGTTTGGTCCTGGGATCCACATGATGGAAGGAGACACCAACTCCTTCAGGTTGTCTTCTGACCTCCACACATGTGCTGTGGCATGCATGGCCACCGGCACACAAATAAAATAATTTAAAAATATCAAATGGTTGGGCAAGCATCAGTGCATCTGGAACTTCTGAGCTGACAAGCAGCTGCTGTTCTTCTTGAGCCCCAGGTGCCTGGATCAGTCTTTGGGGACAGTAGGTTTAACCTGTGATGTACAGTAAACCTCCCCGCTCTGCATCCATGTTTTGTTTTTTTTTTGTTTTGTTTTGTTTCGTTCTGTTTTGGTTTTTCAAGACAAGATTTCTCTGGAGCTTTATAGCCTGTCCTGGATCTCGCTCTGTAGCCCAGGCTGGCCTTGAACTCACAGAGATCCATCTGTCTCTGCCTCCCGAGTGCTGGGATTAAAGGCGTGCGCCACCACTGCCTGGCTTTCTGTATCTATGTTTATACAAGGCTGAAGCCCAACCAAACTGAAGATTCTCCAGATGTTCTCTCCTGTGTCCAAGGCCTGGGAGGTTTGTGGGAGGTGGCATGTGGAAGTATGTATAGGGTGGTCATTTTTATGCTGGAAATACGTAACAGTGCCTTGGCTTTAGGACAAAGCAACAATGCAGTGTGTGATGGTTAAAGTTAATTTTCAGTTTCACAAAATCTATACTCACCTGAGAGATGGGCTTCTGGGCATGTCTGTGGGGGATTATCCTGAGAATGTTAATTCACTAGGGGCAGAATGCTCTCTAGGCAGGCAATGCTGGAATGTGTAAAATGGAGAAGTTGAGTAGAGAGAGCACTAGGGACACCCCTTACCCCTCCACATTCCCCCACTCCCCCACCCCCTCCACGCCCACCCCCCATCCCTAGCCCCCAGCCCCAGTACAGAGAAAGATTTTCAAAGTAGTGAAGACTGTTTTCTTAAATGATGGTGCTGTGTGTAAACATGCATGCGCGCGCACACACACACACACACACACACACCACTGATGTCATTCAGTATTCGTCTCGAGAGAGGCCGTTTCTTGTTGTTCTTCAGTTCATATAGACTGGTGTCAGTCATTCCCACCTCCCAAAGCCTCTGTGCAAACCATTGTCTTGAAGCACCCCCTTGAGTGCCAGGAAGTCTTAAGGCCGGTGTTCCCTCCTCAGCTTTCCAAGCTTTCCATCTATATGGACAAACAGGTTGAAGGACAGACAAGCAGAACAACACGACACTGAGGGAGAAGTAAACAAATAGACCCTACCCAGAAAACAAATACGATTGGAAGTGTTGACATTCTGAGCAGGACTTAGGGCTTATTCTTAACGTTCTGGGTGAAGATGGTTGGGACGAGGCCAGGAGTATGTGAGTCACTCCCCGGGGCAAACACAGACTGGGTGATTAACCTCCCTCTCTCCAAATATGGGGTTTTGAAATTCATTCAATAAACATTTATTCTTTTTTTCTAAATATTAAAAGCAAGTTTAAATTGCACTTATTTATTTATGTAGTTGGCTGTGTTTATGCAGGAGTGGGGGCGGCCACTTGAGTGCCGTAGTGCGCATACAGATATGAGAGCCACCTTTCAGGAGTCGGTTCTCTCCTGCCACAGCGTGGATCCTGGGGATCAGACGCAGGTCATCAGACTTGGCAGCAAGCCTCTGTAGCTGCTGAGCTACTTCACAAACTCCTTTTGTTTGACAGGGCCTCACTGTGTGGCCCTGAAACTCACTAGGTAGCCCAGGCTGGCCCCGAACTTGGAGCCTCTGCTTCCTGAGTTACAGGTGTGTGCCACTGTGTTTGGCCCACTTTTTTCTATTTTCTAGGAGTTACATCTTCAGGATACAAAATGTAAGACACCATTACTGTGTTTGTTTTTTTTTTTTTATTGAGAAAATGCCAGGGACCCTTTTTATGAAAGTAAGAGACCCAGGCTGGAGAGATGGCTTAGTGGTTAAGAGCACTGGCTGCTCTTCCAGAGGACTCAGGGTTCAATTCCCAGCATCCCATATGGCAGCTCACAACTGTCTATAACTCGAGGGGGATCTGACACCCACATACTTACATATGCAGGCAAAACATGCAGGAAAAAAAACCAATGCACATGAAATAATAAATAAATCATTAAAAAAGAGAAAGTAAGAAACCCAAATAGACACAGAAATATTTATGTTTCTCCCTAAAACCAATTTTACCTCCAGGTTTAACAGAATGAGTTAAGAGCCCAAGTTCACTTATTCCATGAGAATTTCCTTAATTGTCTTATTGTAAATTAATTGGCTTTTTTTTTTTTTTGTGGGTCAGGTGAATTGATCTCATTTAGACCAGAAGCTGTTCCCCCCCCCCTTTTTTTTTTGTTTGTTTCTATTTGTAGGAAGCAGCAGACCTAAGTAGATCAGGACTGTGGCTTGTTTGCACATAGACATGGGCAGCTGATGCTTCTCTGTAAGGAACGTTTAGACACAAAGGGTTCTGGGAACCATTCTGCCTGCTGGGTCACATGCAGTCCATCCTTATGTCTGTGTTCCATTTTTATGACTTGGGATGACATTTCTTAGCAACAACTGAGACTCAGGTTTACTGGATCCGCTGAAGATCTGTTATGAAAAAATTTTAATGAGCCAGGATGGGAGAAAATAAACCTAGAGCCTCAAACTATGCTCTCCTCCCCAGGACATAGCAACTGCCACAGACCAGCATTTCACACCATCAGATTACACTCGCAGCACAAAGCCTGGCTGGCTAGATGGAGTTGGCCAAGGATATGATATCAACTTTTTCCATATGGGGGCTGAGCCTTTATGGAACTATAATTTTTGTTTTAAGACAGGCTCTTACTCCGCAGCTCAAGCTGGTCTGGAACTCATAACAATCCTCCTGCCTCAGTCTTCTGGGTGCTGGGATTACAAATATAAGCCACCACACTGAGTCTATAAATTGATGTTCTGAGCTGTAACTTGTTTTTTCCTCACTATCTTAATTCTAGATTTGCCTTGTACCAAGTAACACTTTGGGGCTTACTCCAGACTTATCCAGAAGTTTTTCCTGAATTTTCAAGGCTGGGTAAGACATCTCTTTTTTGAGGTTCCAACATACCCTTTCCAACAGTGGGGATGATGCACACCCACAATCCCAGCACTCAGGAGGGGCGTGCAGGAGGATAAAGAATTCAAGATTAACCTTCATCCATGTAGCAAGTATCAGGCTGACATGGTCTACGTGAGACCCTGTCTCAAAAAATAAATACCTTTGTATTTTATGACCCCTGCTTTTCCCTGGTTTCAAAGCATAGTTATTATTATTATTTATTTGACTCTATGATTCTAGACTTCTTAGAAAAGCAATACTTTAGTTTCTTCTATGCTTAGTGCATGGTAGGTGTTCTAATTTGCTTTTTGTTGATATCGGAAAAAAAACAAACAAAACAAACAAAAAAAGAAAAACACTGATCTAAAGCAACTAGGGGGAAGAAAGGGTTTATTTGGCTTTTCCTTCCATGAGTGAAGTCAGGACAGGAACTCAAGCAAGAACCTAGAGACAGGATCTGAAGCAACGACCATGGAGAAATGCTCCTTACTGGCTTGCTCTCCGTGACTTACTCAGCTGCCTTTCTTATATAGCCCAAGCCCACTTGCCTAGGGATGGTGCTACCCACAGTGGTCTGGGCCCTCCCACATTAATTACCAATTATAAAAATTCTTCAAAAACAGGCCCACAGTTTGATCTGATAGAGACAATTCCTCAATTGAGACTAACTCTTTCTAGGTGACTCTGAACTGTATTAAGCTGATTCCATTGAGAATAAAATACATGACCAGACATAGCAGGACCCAGCGGTCCTTTGTGGTGGCAAATCTTCCCTTTATGGAGCGACCAACAATCAGCTGTTAGGACTGATTTGTATCCCGAAGTGGTTGTGAGGCTGAGTGTGAAAAGCAGATACATACCAGCCAGTCTGCCTATAAAGTGAGTCTGTGTCATCCGAGCTGCTTTGGGGGAGGTGAGTTCTAGAGAAGGCAGAGAAAAGGAACCTCCAGACACAGGGCAAGTTGAGGGGTCTTCGGGGAGCATGGGAACACCTCTGAATCAGTGGAGCTGAGGTTCGGAGAACTTATGTGTTAGACTTAAGAAAGAGAGGGAGACATCTGGTCTTGGAAGAACCTTCTGCATTAGAGACCTTGATTCCCAGGCAATTGTCAAGGAGCAAGGGTTGGGACCTCTGGGAATAGTTTAGAAGCCCTTGGGAAGGTGCCAGAAGTTCCAACAGTCAGGCTGTCACAGCTGTGACCAGGTGGGGAGAGAGCGGGGCTCTTGCTGCTCAGACCTAAGAATGGGGACAAGCGCCCCCCCCCCCCCCAACACCTGCTGTACTTCTCACAGCAATTTTTTTTGTCTACCAAATGTAATGAAGAATGAATTTCTAAGTCCTGAAGTTGAGCCTCCAGGCAACAATTAGATTCCCATTCCCCTGCCTCAGCCTCTCTAGCCCCACCATGCCCAGCTTTGTCTTCTTAATTCTCTAGTGTTGACATTTGCCAGAAAAATTTCCCTTTGCCACAGGATGAGGAGTACTAAGGAAAGAGTACAGAGTCCCCGACTCTGGCTGCTTACAGAGACAAAGGAGCTCAACCTGCAAACAGGAGACATTTGACCTTGAACAAACAATGAGTATGTCACGGTCAAGTCAGAACCAGAGAGGGAAGAATGAAGCTTACTTCTTGAAAGAACATGGTTCCAAGGAATGAAAGTAGGTTCCCAGGGAACCCCATGGAAGTGGTAGGCGTTTAACCCAAAAAATAAATGATCAGGACAAGTTAAAACTGAGTAGACTTAGCACTGATGGGCTGCCCGTGCATGTTGGCAGTATCATTTAAACATGCGGAGCCACAGGGAGCTCTCCTGTTGCAGACAATTGTCTGCCTTGCTGGTTAGGCTTAAAGGGGTGGAGGGTGCGCTTCCCTCTCTGGCTGCTGGAGAAAAATGCCGAATGGAATTGTGGGAAAAGGTCAGATTTTATCTATGGTGGCTGCCTGTCCATCTAATCTGCAGTTCTAGGTCCCCTGTGACCTCAGAATCTTGAATCCTTCTTGCCAATTTTACTACACATATCTCCACCCATGTGTGTTTCTGGGCATCAGACCCAGCCTGTTCTCTGTTCCACTTACTGAATGCCACTCAGAAACCACACTGGGCTCTCTGCAGAGTGCCTTGGCCAGCGGGCAGAGAAACTGGTCCTATTTCCTTACATTCTGAATGCCAAGGCATGGCTCGGTAAAAAGAGGATTATGCCAGACCAATGCTATTTCCTCTTGCGCTAAAGGGGCAGGATCTATGGTGGTGAGAGGTGGTGGCACAGTGGGGTGAAGTAACTAAGGGAATATGAATAGGGTGGTTGACTCTATGTCATAGGGGACCTAAGGCCAGGAGCCGAACCATTGGTAATGATAAGTCTGTCTACTAGCTCTTTATTAACTAATCTCAGGACATGCTGGTCGAATGTATTTCATCACTAACTCTGACAGAGATCTCAAAATTACCAGATTTGGAAAGGGCACCCATTTGCAGGGACAGAATGTGATCCATTTGGATGTTAGGAATGGACCCCAATATGACTTTGAAATACCAGTAAGTGTCCATTAATAACAGAATCTGCCTTTTAGCTTCCGCAGAGACCAGTGCACAGGGGAAGCCGTAGGGATCAGAAATACAGACTCAAGACGGCATGAAGCTGGAGAACCAGGAGTGCAGGAGAAAGTGTTTCCCGGGTCAGAGTGAGGCAGAGGCAGAAAGAGTTAGCAGTGCAGCACTCTCATGAAAACCGTTTATTGCGGCTCAAGGGTAAACGAAAGAGTACAGCACAGAGATACAGGAAACCATCTCTCCACGGGGCTTAGACGTGTGTGCACCAGGAGTTCGTCTTCTTACCATCCTCTTTAAAGTAAAAGAGCAAATACAGCAGGGATGACAGGACGGACAGAGAAGGAAGAGGCAGCAGCCTGTCTGTGCACTTGGAACGCTGCCCTATTTCGGGTGCCTATCAGCTGAGACGGCGTCCCTGGATCTCAACTATCATTTGGGGCCGTTCTTCTGGCAGGATCATATTTTACAACTTTGAAACAGTTTCACCGAATAATGAAAAAAAAAATAGGTAAGCTGATGGGCTAAAATTAGCTGCTAATTATTTGCGGAGCCTCCTCTGGCATGTTCTCCTTGTGTTTGGCCCAGATTTCTTTGTCCCCAGCTACAGAGACCATTTATCTTTTCAAATGAATGCCGACTCACTCACTCTAGCACTTTCTAGCCCGAACTTCAGGCCTCTTCTGAATGGGTTTTAATCAGTTACTGCTCTTGCCTAAGATGCTAAACCATAAATAAGGAAGGTTGCTGAGGTCCTCAAATTTCTGAATTGCCGAGCTTGAGAGCAACCCGGGGGAGGGTGGAGGCTGGTCTGGTCTGGGGAGAGGAGCCTCTTGAGGTTAGCGTGATGTCCTTACCTTTCCTCCATCCGGCTGTTCCGCGCACCACACTCTTATCTTGTACTTCTCCGTGTACAAGTTTGTGTTGTAGACCAGGGCGTCTCAGAGTTCACTGTGCACTCAGATCACCCACGGTGGATGTTCAACCCAGTTCAGTCATCACACGGTGATGTGCATGTATCAGAACATGACGTGAGTTCCTCGGGCTCTGGTCTAGGTCACAGTAGTGTGGCCGAGTGAACCAAGAAGGCCAGATTGTTGGCAAATAGGGGGCCTGCTGTATGGTGCCTCCCTCTGGAAAATGATGACAAAATTGAAATCAGCCAACACTGATTCCAGTACATTGACTCCCACGGCAAAATCAAGATGCAGAAGCAGGCTGTGGGCTTCAAGTACAGTGATTCCTGCATGAAAACAGTGGCTGGTGAGCCAGGACCTGCATCATTATTTGTGCTGTCTCTGTCAGTTCAGCCACAAACAAACAAACAAACAAAAAATGGAAGGAATTGAAAGACCTATAGAAGCATTACCATATCCCTAGCTTGCAGTAAAATCCCTAGCTTACATTCCTAGCTTACAATAAAAAAAGCTAACTTCTGTTAAAATATTATGTGGCTCCTTCATAACTACTTACAATTTTTAACATGTCTGTATACCAGTTAAATTTGAATTTAAAAATCAAAATAAGTTGGAGATCTTGTTTAAAAATGCAGATTCTGATTCAGTTTAGGAGTGGAACCTGAGAATTTGCATTTCTGGGGTGCACTTATGAGAAGTTAGTGTGTTGCTTGAATCCTAAATGGTCTTATAATAAGAAACCTGGAGTCAGATTTGGAGTAATTGTTGAAAGATCAGAGAGACAAAGGAACAAGTCACTAGAGAAACTTCTCCCCACTACTGAATCCTCAGGCCGAATGGAAGGTGAGATCCTATCTCCACGAATCCTCAGACTGCAAGCCTCCTAAAAGGGGCTTAATTCCTGTCTCCTCATGCCTTATATACCTTTCTCTGCTCAGCCATTTCACTTCCTTCCTACTGCTGGGATTAATGGCGTGTGTGCTTCCCAAATACTGATAGCAAAGGCATGAGATCTCAAGTGCTGGGATTAAAGGCGTGTGACTCCCAAGTACTTGGATTAAAGGTGTGTGCCACCACTGCCTGGCTCTGTTTCTCTCCTAGATTGAGTCAATCTCAAGTAGTCCAGGGTGGCTTTGAACTCACAGAGATCCATCGGGATCTCTGCCTCCTGAGTGCTAGGATTAAAGGTATGTGCCATCACTGCCTGGCCTCTATGTTTAATCTAGTGGCTGGCTCTGTCGTCTGATCCTCAGGCAAGCTTTATTTGATATGTAATATATCACCACATTAGTGCTGTGAGGCTGAGGGAGTCCATTCGATTGAGTAGTAAGGTGAACTCTACGGCAAAAGGCTGGGGATCCTCAATTGTCCAGGATGTGTAAGGCCCTAGGCTCCATCTCTAATGTCACAAGTAAAAAATAAAATAAAATAAAATAAAAATCTATGAGAGTTGGACAAAAATCTCTTGCTCTTTCATTTTTCTAGCCTTACTATAGAAGTGTAGCATATGTATGCAAATGTGCACAAATCACAGCTCAGTGCATTTCCAAGCACCTAAGATATGGGTCTAGCCAGCTCCTGGGTCAAAGCTAGAGTCCAGCCAGCCGCTCAGGAGCCCTGGAGTCTCTCATTCCCCACAAAGGTAAATGGAAGATGACCTCATTCGCTTCTGTTGTTGGCAGCCACACTCCAGTGAACACCTGGAGAGGACTGCTGAGGCCCATGCATGCATTTCTCCAGGACATGTACCTAGACTGATTCTGATTGTGAAAGCGTTAGTGCCCGTATCTGTTTCGAATGCAGCATGCCTTGGTCTTTGCATGACTTTTGTCTTTGGAATCAAAGACTGATGAGTGATTGGTAGAAAAATTAGATTGTCTTGAAGAGATAACCAAAATACCAGTCACCAGTGCTCCTCTGATGCCTAAAATGTGTTTAGTCCTTACACAAGGCCTACATTTAGAAGATAAATCTGTAGAAATTGTTGGCAAAAGGTAGGCCTGTTGTAGCTGGAGTTTTCCTTCCTGGCCCACAGTCAGGACAAATCTCTCTCACCTGCCAGTCCCACAGCCTCTCAGACCCGACCAAGTAAACACAGAGACTTATATTGGTTACAAACTGTATGGCCGTGGCAGGCTTCTTGCTAACTGTTCTTACAGCTTAAATTAATCCATTTCCATTAATCTATACCTTGCCACATGGCTTGTGGCTTACCGGCATCTTCACATGCTGTTTGTCATTGTGGCGGCTGGCAGTGTCTCTCTGACTCAGCCTTCCACTTCCCAGCTTTGTTCTCCTCCTTGTCCCGCCTATACTTCCTGCCTAGCCAATGGCCAATCAGTGTTTTATTTATTGACTAATTAGCAACACATTTGCCATACAGAACATCCCACAGCAGCCTGTCATCATTTTTAAAATTATATTTATGTGTGTGTGTGTGATTGTGTGTGTGTGTGTGTGTGTGTGTGTGTGTGTTTGTGTGTGTGTGTACACATGCATGCGTGAATGTTCCGTGGCAGCATGCATGTGGAGGTCAGAGAACAGTTTGCAGGAGTTGGTTCTCTCCTGTCACGTGGGTCTGCAGATCCATCTCAAGTTATTAGGTTTAGCGGCAGGTGGCTTCACTCACTAAGTCATCTCTCCAATCCATGGGCCTGGCATTTTTTTAAGGTATTCTTGCACACACATTTATAGTGTGAGAAGTGTGGTCTTTTAATATTTACTGTCAACTTGTCAGGATCTAGAATCACCCATGAGACAGCCTCTGGGCATGTCTGTGAGATGTCTTCTAGACTGGGTTGAGGTGGGAAAAATGTGGGGACCTGGACCGAATAGAAAGGAGAAAGCAAGCTGAGACCCAGCGTTCATCTCTCTTCATCTATTGACTGTGGAGCCAGTGTGACCTGTAGCTGGCCATCTCAAGCTGCTGCTACTATGGCTTCCTTGTTCATGCTGAACTCTGCCTCCCAGCTGTGAGCCAAAGTAAGCCTTCCTTCCTGAAGATGCTTTTGTCGGGTATTTTGTGACAGCAACAAGCAAAGCAACCAACACAAGGATTATTTCCTTACAATGTGATGGAAAATATCTGTGTCTATATGACATAATGTTCCTAGTCATACTTAAGCAGCACAGTTTGGCAAGGACTAGGATTTGTAAGTTAGGGTAGAGTCTCAATAATTTTGATAACAAAAATCTCCTGGCATTTATTCAGTTCAGGAGCTGATCAGTTATTTGTTTGGGTTATTTGTGACGCTGGAGACAGATCCCAAGACCTCATACCTGTTAGGCAAGTGCTCCACCACTGAGCCACACCTACCATGGGATGGGTCTCTGATGTTGGTCTATGTAATCTCCAAAGTGTCCCACAGAAGTAGGATCACATGGCTGAAAGAGATGAGCGGTCTGATGGAAACAAAAAAAAAAAAAAAAAAACCCTGTACTTTGATGATTTGATTTACAAAAGATTTATAATGGACTCAGTGACCCAGAATATAATTTCCTATCATCTATAACTGTAGCTACGGGTCTCTCTGTTGTCATCTATTCTTTATGGTAATTTTTACAAGAGGATATTATAAATGTCTACGGTTGATTTTTGTTTTGTTTTTGAAGCACAGTCTCATTAGCCTAGGCTGGCCTTGAACTCACTATGTAGCTGAGTATGACTTTCAAATCCTGATCCTCCTGGCTCCACCTCCCAAGTGCCAGGATTACAGGTGTTAACTATTGTAGATGTAACCAACCATCTTATTAAATAAGAAACACAGAACCAATGCAAAGAACCAAGAGATCAGAGCTAAGAGCCTTACCCTGCAGCTAGCCTCTTAAGCCAAGAGACCTCTCCGAAAGAGACCTAATTCCTGTGTGTTTGTCTTTATATAGTCTTTCTGTTCTGCCTTCTCATTGGTTGTAAACCCAAACACATGACTGCCTCGTCCTGCCTGTCTGTAGAGACTTCCAGGTCTTCTATGGTTGGTATTGAGATTAAAGGCATGCATCTCCAATGCTGGCTGTATCCTTGAACACACAGAGATCTACCTAGCTCTGTCTACCAAGTGCTGGGATTAAAGGCGTGCACCACCACTGCCACGCTCTTGCTATGGCTCTAATAGCTCTGACCCCCGGGCAACTTTATTTATTAATATACAATTAAAATCACATTTCAGAACAAATAAAATACCACCGTAAACTATCACTTCCACTTTCCCACCTAGTACTGAGAATTAAACCCAGGGCTTCAAGTATGCTAGGCAAACACTCCAGCAGCAGAGCTAATCCCCAGTCCCACACAGTTGAATTTTGTTCATAGTATTATTACTTTGCCTGGCTGCCTTAGAGGAATTTGGGGCTTTATCCAATAACTCATGTTTTTTTCATTCTCTAATTGTTGTTTGACCCAGAGATGGCTGATAGTTTCCTTTATAACTCGGGCAAATTCCCTGGAGACATGACCCAATCTAAGCTCCTAAATTTAGCCTTGGTAGAAACACTGACAATTTTCATATCTAAGTGCTCTTGCATGAATATGTTTAGCTGGTGGACGTTAAAACATATGTAACACACAGAAGCCTAGCCATTGGTTTTGGACATCTGGGGGATGGGTGTGAAGACTAGAAATGATACTTATGTGCATTATAACATATTGATTCAGTATTTTTCAAGAAGCCAGATAGGGCTTGATGAATATGCCTGAGATCCAAGCACTCAAGCAATTGAGGCAGAGGATTGCTGTGAGTTCAAGGCCAGCCTGAGTATATAGTGAATATGAGGCTAGCCTGGGTATGAGGTAAGGCCCTCTCTCAACAACAACAAAACAACAACAAAATTGAATAGGATTATAAAAAGTTTTCTTATCATATATATAGATCGCTTAATGTGCTCTTGTTACTAAAAGCAACCAAAGTTTATTCATTTATTCAGAATGGCCCATTAACTTGTCCTATATGCCCAATGCCACGTTGGGCACTTGGAGCATGGAGATGTAGTAAGTGGTTTCTGTCCTGGTGGGATTTTCAGTCTCGCTGGGAAGATAAACACATAAATTAACATCTAGAACTAGGGTGAAACGTTTAGGACATCAAATTCTTCTTAATAGCAAATTAACCCCAAACTTACCGCAATAAACACTCAAAGAAGGCATAGTTCTTAATATATGGGAATCTTACAAATTCAGCCTGGCATGGAGTGAGGGAGAGCAGCCAGAAGTGGAGACTCTTCAAGCTGGTTGAGGTAGGCAAGAGAAGGACTCTCCAAAGATATCCATGTGTTGCGGGATATTTGATAGCACTGTGAAACTCCGAGACTGTGTTAATAAAATCAACTGTGGAAGCGGGGGGGGGCGCCGGGGCAGAGCCAGCAACTAGTTTACAGGAATTAGACATAGAGAGGACAGAGTAGCCAGGAATACAGATAGAGAGACACACAGGAAGGAGTAGAGAAGGACTTGAAGAGTCAAAAATTTTTTTTTTTTTTTTGTTTGGGACGAGTGGAGAGATGCTGGGTCTCTGGCCAAAAAGGAAGGTGAGCTGGTTGCTTCTCAGCTTCTCTGCAAGTTTTCACCTCAGCATCTGACTCCTGAGACTTTATTGGTAAATAGAACTATAGAGCTTTAGTTAAAAACTACATTTGCTGGTGGTGGTAGGACTGAAAATCCTGCCAGACCACAGTCTGAGCTGCTGGGTGCTGACTGCCAGGCCGCGGGGCGTAGACAGCAGTTAAAATATCAGTAGATTCATGTGCGGCTTCTAAGCCGACAGAAAAACAACATCCATGCCCTAATCTCCAGGATCTGAGACTATGTAGGTGGCACAGGAGACTTTGTGGAGAGTATTGAGCGGGAAGTATTATCTACATGGAGCCAATGTAATCTATAAGAGTGTCAGAGCCAGGAGGAGAGGCTGGGCAGAAGCAAAGGGCGGGATGATGCCATCGTGGAGAAGGAGCCTGGAACCAAGGAAGTCTGGCAGTGCCTGGGTTGAGTGTAGGCAGAAGGCTCTGCCATTGGGAACCAGCCTGCTGACACTTTGACCACTTGCGAGACTGACTGAGGCCCCTGACCTTTGGGACTGTATGAGAAGAGAGTCCATTTGTACTGTGTTGAGCTGTAAGGGGTAGCCCGTTAGATCAACAGAAGAAAACAAGCATGGTGGCTCATTGTCATCCTCTCCAACACACAACTGTTGCTCGCGTCTCCATGTGCACAGAAGCCTTTATCTCTCAGCCTCTGCATGCCTGTTTTCCTTTCTTGTAGTGATTCCCACTGTCTCAGTCTTGAATAACCCCAAGCCTTCCGTAGACTCTCCAGGGTCCTCCTGACTGCCATGTCCCATTTGGGCTCTCTTTCCTAACCTCTTCTACTCGCTCGCCAAGTCTAGTAATCCCACAACCCCACCGGACCCTCCAGCCCATGAATCTCACCACCTGTCCATTGTTCCTCGCCCCCTGATGTCCTCACTTCTCTCCACCCCAATTTAGAGTTCTCGGGCAGTCACTGTAAACACTCTGCTGCCCACGCATCAGACTTCCTGGCTTCTCTATCACTTTGACACATTTGCTTGCCAGAATTCCACCCCTGCTTCTACCCAGTTTTCAGCCTACTCCTTGCCTGCATGTGGGCAGCTGAATATGACTGAAGAAAAACACACAACCAGGCTGTGTTGGTTCAGATTTAGATCCCGAGCAGCCGGAGGGCTTCCGCAGGACACTCCTCCACTCACCTCCCTGACAGCTTTACTGTGCTCCCTCTCCCGTATTTGGACAGGTCCTTCCTTCTTTTTTTTTTTTTTACTCCCAACTTGCTTCAGACTTCACCAAGGCAAACAGGACCATCCTTTGTAATGGCCCCTCCTACAGCTCCTGCTACCTCCCACGTCACTCTCTGCAAGTCCATCCTGGCTCAGAATGTGGGGCTTTCTGTGCTCATGACCTGGGCCAGATTCTTCACGTTGGCACCGGTTCCCATTCTGTCTCCCCTGTTGCTGGACTTTGCTCCTAGCCCTCTTGCCCTTTTTTAAAATGCCATTATTCTCTTCTGAATCTTATGGGATCATTCCTATTTTATAAACAAACCTCTCGAAAGCATTGTCTTTCTATTCTCTGTGTCTCTGTCTGGGTCTATCTGTCTATCTGTCTCTCCCTCGTTCAATAGAGAATGAATCAAAATGGATACTGAATTGGGACACATATCTGTAGTACTAGCTACTTGGGGTGAGGAAGAAAATGGTCTAAGAGTTAGAGACCAGCCTAAGTGACACAGGGAGACACTGGAGAGAGAGAGAGAGAGAGAGAGAGAGAGAGAGAGAGAGAGAGAGAGAGAGAGAGAGAGAGGAGACTTGGATACTAATATTTATCTGGGTGGCACACCCAAGTGACCCAAGATCTCCTACTAGGTGCCACCTCTTCAAGGTTCTACCACCTCCCGACAACAGGCTAGGGACTGCATCTTTGGGAATATTCCAGAACTAAATTATAGCACACCCCACATAGACTCATCAACCAGTTCTGCCAGTTGTACTTCCACAGTAGGTTCAGGGTCCAGCCACTGGCAGCCCTGTCTCTACAACCATGGTGCCACCTCCCAGCCATCAGCTGTTACCATTTCTCTTTTGAGCTACTGTATCAATCTCACGATTGGTCTGCTTGTTTCTACCCTGCCTGCCTGTCCCCACAGGGAGAATCAGTTTTCAGCATAGAAGTTACTTATTTAACAAATTTGTTAACTGAGTATTGACTTTGTCTAAAGTACGAAATCCAATCTCATAACTGCTCTGTCTCTCTAGAGTTAATACAGAAGTCTCTCCAGCGGCCACCTCTGACTTTGTTTCCTAGCTACCTGTTCTGGTCACTGTTCTCCAGCTCTTCTGGCCTCCTCCTCGCTGTCCCCTAGTATGTTAAATACGCCTCCAACTCAGGGAGTGCTTTGGCGTCCACTCGGGGACATGCGCTCCCCTAACCTTGCTGGCTTTCTCTTCAGGGCTCTGCTAAATTTCACTGTCTCCAGGAGAGCTCAGTAAAACAGCAACGCCCACTCCCACCAACACTTCCTGTTCTCCTGCCCTCACTCTGTTCTCCTTCGTGGTATCTATTTATGTTTCGATGATATGCTCGAGTATTTACTTTCCTGCTTATTTATGGTCGAACTCCCTCCACTAGAATGTAAACTCAAGGAGAGCAGGAATTTGGAGTTATTTTATTCATTTTGTTAGTCCCAGTGCTCAGTAGTTACTGTCATATGGTCGATGCTCAACAAATATTTGAAGAATGAATAGGATTGCTAAATAAGATATATGGGAATAAATATTCCCATGGGACATTTGGGTATACTTGTACTAAAATGATTTATTGTTTATTTGAAATTCAGATGTAACTGAATGTCCTGTCTTTTTATTTACTAAATCTAGCAATGCTATGAATGAATAAACTCTCAGAGTCTTGAAGAATGAGTAGAATTCTGGAGGAAGACGAGGGTAAGAGAGGTCATTCTGACTGAATTTGCAAAGGCACACAGTATGAAATCAGTATCACTCATCCAGAGAAGGATTATTTAGAAAAGCTAGCCAGAGCAGGATGGTGGCACACGCCTTTAATCCCAGCACTCGGGAGGCAGAGGCAGGCAGATCTCTGTGAGTTTGAGGCCAGCCCCGTCTACATAGTGAGTTCCAAGACAGCCAGAGCTACATAGTGAGACCTTGTCTCAAAAAAAAAAAAAAAATGAAAAGAAAGAAGGAAGGAAGAAAGTAAGGAAGGATGGAAGGAAGGAAGGAAGGAAGGAAGGAAGAAAGGAAGGAAGGAAGAAAGAAAGAAAGAAAGAAAGAAAGAAAGAAAGAAAGAAAGAAAGAAAGAAAGAAAAGATAACCGTTTCTTAACTCTGCCAGAAGCACTTTGCTGGAGAATACATGTATGAAGGACGTATGGAGCCAGGCATGGTGACACATGTTAAAATCCCAGCACTCAGGAGGTGAAGGGGAGGATCAAAAGTTGCACTGATTCAGGTCTCGTTGTTACAGATGGTGTCCTAGTTGGCTTCCTGTCGCTGTGATAAACACTGTGACTAACATCATCTTAAAGGAGGAAGGGACTTATTACAGCTTACACTACCAGGTCACAGTCCAGCATTGAGGGAAACCAAGGAAGGAACTCAAGCAGAACCATAGAGGAATGCTGCTCACTGGCTGATGCTGCTCACTGGCTGACTCTGCTCTCTGGATGACGCTGCTCACTGGCTGACGCTGCTCACTGGGTGACAATGCTCACTGGGTGACAATGCTCACTGGCTGACGCTGCTCACTGGCTGACGCTGCTCACTAGATGATGTTGCTCACTGGCTGATGCTTCTCACTGGGTGATGCCGCTCACTGGATGCCGCTGCTCACTGGATGACGCCGCCCACTGGATGACACCACTCACTGGATGACACTGCTCACTGGATGACGCTGCTCACTGGATGACGCTGCTCACTGGCTGATGCTGCTCACTGGCTGACGCTGCTCACTGGATGATGCCGCTCACTGGCTGACACCGCTCACTGGGTGACACTGCTCATTGGATGACACTGCTCACTGGCTGATGCTGCTCACTGGCTGATGTTGCTCACTGAAAATAAACATGCACACAGGTCAGTTTGATCAAGGAAAATCTTCTGCTGGGGCTTCCTCTTCCCAGCTGACTCTAGGTTGTGTCAGATGGACAATAAAACACTAAGCCTCACAGATGGTGGTAGTACAAGTTCATGAGAAGTTCAGCAGACTGGGCTTTCTTCCTTCATGTCCTTATTACAGGAAAGGACACACAAAACATAAAAAGAACACCCTTCAGGTCAGAGAGGATATGCTTTCCCCCTTTCGATCTATGAAGTCATTCACAATCACCATACTAATAATACTACTGATATTTTTAGTCCTAATTCATCTGGGCTAAGTCTCCTTCCTTACAGTGGAAGAACTTCTGTGTCATTAGTTCTTTTTATCTGAGGAAGAATTTGCTTTATGTGGTGGATGCTGTGGTGTGGTGCCCACAGGCCTGTTCAGGACTGAGAGCCTGATTCACTCAGCTGTTGGGAGTGGTGGAGACTAACTGGCTGTGCTTAGCTGAATTATTTCCTATAATTTGTAACTAAAGAAAGCTACTCTGCTAAAGTCACAAAGTCTCTCTGAAGAGGCCCACATATACCCCTGTCCTCTCTTGGCTCAGGCCTTTTTTCTTATCCATGTAGCTCTGGTGGCTTCCCTCAGCCTTACCATCTCAAAGCCTGCTCTTCTTGTGGCATCTAAGGCAGTTGGCCCTGGGAGTGGTCTGAGAGAGCCAACTTTCAAGTGCGTCCCACAGCTACATTACCCATAGGTTGTGAGCAACGAGAATGCCACCACTTGTGGCTGGTGAAACAGGGATCTTGCTTATCATCACCCATTTATGGCCATGCAATTGGCAAAGTTCTTCCTGGTAGTCAACGGAGACAGGCCACTGTCTTAGGGTTTCTATTGCTGTGAAGAGACACCGTGACCACGGCAACTCTGATAAAGGAAAAACATTTAATTGGAGGGGGATTACAGTTCAGAGGTTTAGTCCATTATCCTCTTGGTGGGACATGGTGGTGTTCAGGCAGCCATGTGCTGTAGAATATTATTTTAAGGTGTGTTACTTTTGTTTATGTTGCATTTGTTTGACTCTGTGAAGCTGTGTTACTATGCCTGACACCTGATGGTCTAATAAAGAACCGAACAGCCAATAGCAAGGCAGGAGAAAGGATAGGCGGGGCTGGCAGGCAGAGAGAATATACAGAAATAAAACCCTGGAGATGAGAGAAGGAGCCAGAGAAGGAGGAGGACTCCAGGGGCCAGCCACCCAGCTACACAACCAGCCATGGAGTAAGAAACAAAGAAAGGTATAAAGGAATAGAAAAGGAAAACCCAGAGGCAAACGATAGACAGGATAATTTAAGTTAAGGAGAGTTGGCAAGAAACAAGCCAAGCTAAGACTGGGCATTCGTAATTAAGAATAGGACTCCATGTGTAATTTATTTGGGAGCTGGGTGGCTGGCCCCTCAAAATGGTAAAGAGCCAAAACAACAACAGACAAGGTGGTGGAGAAGGAGCTGAGAGTCCTACATCTTGACTTGCAGGGAACAGGAAGTGGTCTAAGACACCGGGAGTAGCTTGAGCATATATGAGACCTCAAAGCCCACCTCCACAGTGACACACTTCCTCCAACACAGGCCATAACTACTCCAATAAAGCCATGCCTCCTAGTAGTGCCACTCCCTATGGGGGGCCATGTTCTTTCACACCACCAGAGCCACCAATGGTAATGCAGTAATGTACCCTCAGACTCTTTTGTTAAGGGTTTAGTTGCCAGCTGATAGGATTCTGTCCTAGTCAAAGGATTAAGCCCTTGGTAGATTGATATGTAGAGGCTTTTTTGGGAGGAGAAGCCTAGTTGGAAGAAGCAGGTCACTGGGGGTGGGACTTGGAGAGGTCTGTCTCATCCCTTGCCCTTTCTTCTCATTGTCTACTCCCCGCCTTAAGGCAAGCAGTCTTTGCCACACACTTTGCTGCTGTGGTGGTCTGCCTCATCTGAAGCTCAAAGCTGACCTTGGACTGAATCTTCTGAAATTATCAGCTGGAACAGACTCCCCCCCCTTATTTATTTCAGGGTTTTGCCGAGAGTGTCAAAAAGTGTGGCTACACAGGCACTTAGAACCAAGCAGATAGGATGGCTTTATTGTAATAACTATTACACAGTCCTTGTCATCAGCTACCCTGTGCTGCCACAATGGGCACAGAACAGAGTGGCTATGGTGGCAGAGGATTTAGGCTTTACCCAGGTTAATGGCAGGAACTCTAGCTCAGCAGTGCCGATCTAGCTGCTGCTACTGACTAGTGTCTGACTTAGCTTCTACACAAATCACCCTGCATATCCAATATGGAGACCATTTCAGTGGCAAGTTGGGATCCTTTTTGCACTGGAAAGGTCAGCAATTAATCCTGGTCAGAATTAATACCTGTGGATATAGATTTGCTTTTCATGCATGCCTTCTGGTATCAGCCAGCATTTTTTGAATGATAACCAAATGCTTGATCCACAGATATGGTATACTATGACATGACACTATACCTACTCAAGGTTCCCAATTTATAGCAAGAGTATAGTAAAAGTAAATACAAGACCATGCAATAGCTGATTCCATAGGTATTATAGCTCTCTGACCCTGACAGACTGTCAATGGGATGGAATGGCCTTTGAAAAGACCATAGATGCTCAGACTTGGAGATGAGAACCTGAAAGAATAGGACACCATCATCCAGGTGTCAGGATACAGCATGAGCCAGATGCCACTGTACCATGCTGCGTCCCTAGTAGGAAGAGTACTTAGGAAGCAAGGTAGAAGTAGAGGTGGTTGCGTGTGTTGTCCCTGTCAGCACGCACGCATCCTGTGCTTGCAACTTTGAACTCTGTACATCTGAGGTCTTACATGCTAAAGGGAAACTACTCCTGTCAGGGACCCTGCACTCAGCCCCCTGAACTTTAATATGACAGACAAGCTGCTCTGCCACCTCAAGATTGTTATAATAAACAAGAGAAGAAAAGGAGTCACTATTCTGGGGATGTGTCATTCTGGGGACGCAGCGTGGGTGGTCATCAGGAGAAAGTGGGACTGCTGATGTCCACTGGCACCAAGAACACTAGGTATGACACCCAGCATGTCGCAAGAGGAGTCTCATTTTACCTCCCTTACCGTTCTGATGGTAAGTATACAAGCCACACTTTGACTGAGAGGACAAGGCATGCAAGGTTTCAGACCGTCAGTGATGAAGGTCTAGGTCTCCCCACTAGGCAAGTCACTTAGAGGAGCAGAGATACTGGCCAAGGGTAAGGGACACCTAGAATGGGTGGGGTGTCTCAGGATCTATTGCCGCAGTGACAGACTTAAATTCTCCACAACAACAACAATGAAAACCAGAGTCCTAGAGGAACAGCTTACAGGACATAATTTATGGAAACAGGTTAAACAGCAGAAAGGGTGAACTGTGGGAGTTCTGGGAAGCGCTGCTGTTCAGAGCTTCTCTTCAGAGTCGAGATTCTGTTTTCCCAGCTGCTGGGAGGCCTGGCCACTGCAGTCCTCAATCACTCTCTAATACAAAGCTCTCAGCCTCTGTCTGGGGCCACTTCTCCACCAATTGCCAATGGACGCAGGGCAAGGCAGGCTGTCCCGAGCTCCTCTTTGGCTGCAGCCTAATTTTTGTTACACCTGCCCCAACACAGCACTCCCTTCTACCCAGTCCTGATTCCTTCTCATTAGTGCTAATCCCTGATAGACTTTCTGCACACGAATGCCCGACTCAGAAGCTGTGCTTTAGGGCATCCGATCTTAGCCACCTTCAGCTCCAATTTATTAAAATTTATAAGTGGAGAGAGTTGAATCACATGAGAAACAGCTGGATGAAAGACATCTGGTAATTCACAAAGGCATCTAAAGAGAAGCTGGATAAATTGAGGTTGGGTCAGCTTTTACAGGTAGAGAAAACCTCATGTTGGGAGAGAATCATAGTGATGGGTGGTGACAGAGGGTTTGGACAAAGGCAGTCATATGAGGCAACATTCTAAGAGATGACAAAGATTCTTTTTGCGTATTATTTATCTCACTCTTCTCCCCTCCACTTCCCTCCCCTCTGGTCCCTTCCCATCCCCTCTTCTCTCCTCCCTTCTCCTCTCCTTCCTTCTCTTCTTTTCCATGTCTCTTTTGCAGGTTTGGGAATGAAACCCAGGGCCAACAACTGAGCTATATCCAAGACCTTTGGTATGTTGGCTCACAGTTTAATTCTGCCATTATGGGTTGGTGTTGGTGGTATTACACAGTATGGCAACAATGGCTTCCTCATTAGAGTGCCGATCTGCCCTTTGATATTAGTGTGCAACTCCATCCTTTCTTCATCATCTACATCAACAAAATGTGTTAACAACAGGATTGATAGGGTACATTTGGGAAACCTTGGGAGAATTCTGGTTGTGATCCACACTGCCACACTAATGTCCTAATGAGTAGCAAGTTCGTCAGCATAGTCCATCAGCACCTTGCTTCTACAATATCACATTCCTCTTAATTTCTCTCGCTTTCTGCCCTGAAGCTGTCTGTAAAGTTGGACAGGCATTCTGACACAGTGGCTATGCAAACTCATTAGGGGTTTCATTTCTTGTAGTAACCCTTGACCAACGCAAAATGATCATAATTTGTACAAAGGAACAGGAGAATCTTGGCACAATGCTCAAGTGATGACTCCAGTTGCCCATAGCCATGACTGTGATGGTTAATTTTTACTGTCTACCTGGAGAGATTTAGAGTCGCCATGGAAACACACCTCTGGGTATATCTGAGGGTGTTTCTGATAGGTGTAATGAACAGTTGAAGATCCACTTTGGTTGTTGGCAGCATTACCCACAGGCTGTGGTCTTGGACCGAATAAAAAAGATAAAGTGAGCTGGGGGGGCCAACACCCACTGCTCTGTTTCCTGACTGTGCACATAATGTGGCCATGATATGCGCATGCTCCTGCTGCTACGCCTCCTCTTCCCCACCGTGGTGCATTGTTCTCTCAGACTGTGAGCTAAACAAAAGCAATGCTGTAGCTCAGAAGGGCTGTGGCAATGGGCAAAGGGATGCAAGGCTGGCGACGCCTGTCCTAGCACCATTTCATTCACCTGCGTAAACCCTTGTCAAAGGTCTATGTCCAAGCCAGGTAGTTAAAGATGTAAACTGAGCATAAAAGAGTGTGCCAGTGCTGAAAGGGGCTGAGAAATGGGGGTAGAGACAGGAGACTTCCTGAAGCTTGCTGGCCAGCCAGTCTAGGCAAATCATTAAACTCTGGGTTTAGTGAGAGACTGTGACTCAAAACCAAAGTGGAGAGATGTTAAGGAAGACACTATCTTCTGATCTCTGATACACACACACACACACACACACACACACACACACACACACACACACAGAGTTTCTTTTCCCATGCCTGCACACCTGTAGAAATATGGTCACGCGGTCACTGTCTTTGCACAGAGCTAGGTCTTTTTTGCCACCACATCCACAGGGACCCTTGGCCATCTCAGTCTTTTTGTGAAAGCAGAACGTCACACCAAATTAGTGGCATTGGGCTCCTTTTGATTGAGTGAGCAGGAGCTGGTGAGAGCATTGGATGCCCTCGTAAAGATGTGAGTCAAAGAATAGTAAGTCAGTGCTATGCGGGTTTATGGATGGAAGTATGTATGTTACCCACAAGCCCTGAGCACTTACAGCAAACTTCACAGCCAATTGCAGTGGTGCACACAGGTAGGACATGCAGAAGAGGTGGAGGCAGGGGGATCACAAGCTCTAGGCCAGCCTAGAGCAACTTTCACAGAAGTTATGAAGCTGCTTGTGAGGGCAGGGTTAGATATTTGTGTAATCTACCCACAAAAGACAACAATCAGAGAGAGCAGAGGTCCCAGGAGGGCGGTCTACAGTTGTGTGTGTGGTTACTGGGCACCTTTAGGTTTCTAGCAGTGTGAGCACAACTCAGCTACAGAATGAAGGCAGCAGGGGGAATGTTCAGATGAGGTTTTGTTCTTGCTGTCTGGACAGGAGATAGGATCTCTTGGTGGGCCCCATTATAAAGGAGTCAGCCCTCAGGAGCACAGGGCCTGCTATTTGTCAAGGGCGTCACAACCAGACACATTTGAGTTTACAGACCTCGGGGATGTGCTGTTTTTAAGTTATTATGTTTTCAACTTCATCTGGATTAAATGTGGCAAAGCCCCACATGGGGATCTCTTGGAGGTCGGAGAACTTGAATTTGTCTCTGCCTAACACATTCTCTTTGTTCTGCAGTGTGGTAGGATGAGAAGGACAGCTTGGGCAGAGTGGGTTTGGGGATTATCTCCTGAGGCTTCCTGAAGGCACCCTGCACACTTGTCGGGATCCATCAGTCCTGGTTATTAGCGGATGATCTAATTGACATGGGTGCTGGGGAAGGGCGGAGCCATTGTTACCACTTTTCCCCATGCACAAATACAGGTGGCCTCTAGGGCTTCAGAGGAAAGCACCTTGTTGTCACGTGGTCACAGAGTGGGGGTGAATACACCGTTTTAACCTTCTTTCAAAAGTTTCAGACCTTGGTGTCAGGGACAGCTCAGTAGAAGTGCAACTAGGTCTAGTTCATGCTTGGAATGCTAGTGATACTGGGCAGGGCCGACGCCCATGGCATACACCAGAATCTTTGTGTGGATGTGTGCATGCTCATGTCCGTGCTGTAGCACATCTCTGTGTGAGTGCATGTGGGGGCCAGAAGACAGCTTTGGCTGTCTGTCCTCAAGTGCTGTCTGCCTTGTTTTGAAGACAGGGTACTACACTGATCCAGAGCTTGCCAAGGAAGCTAAGCTGGACAGCCAGCAGGTCCCAGAGGTCTGCCTGTCGCCATCTCTTAGTGCTGGCATTATAAATGTGCCGCCACACCCAACTCACGCCAGCATCTCCAGTGGAAGGACTTAGTCTTCTTGTTGGGACTGCAGGGAAACCAGAACACTGTGATTATCTTACACGTAGCCAGCAGCCACCATTATGGCTGAGAGAAACACACAAGTGAAGGCATGGCAAGCCACAGGAGGGAGGCCATTGGGTGTGGACGCTGGCACTGTAGTCTGGGAGAGAATGTGAAGGCCTGTAGGATGGTGGGCCCAGGGAAACAACAGTGCCCGGGATGTGAAAAGTAGGGAGAAACATTTGGGCCAAGTGAAGCATCAGCAAGCCAGGGGATTGTGGGTAAGGTAACATGATAGAGCACTTGCCCAGCTGGTGCAGGGCCCTGGGTTCCAGCCCCATCACTGCAAAAGAAAAATAAAAGAGGAGGCAGAGAGGAACTGCAAAGAGAGAGATGCTATCTCATGCAAGGCTGAAAGAGTTGAAAACGTTCAATGTCGAGTCTGCAACATTTTACAGGAAGCATAGCAGGGCTGAGCGACTCCAATCTTTAAAAGGCTGATAGATCTTAAAAAGCTTTTTAGCACCTTTTCAAGATGCAAAATTAGTTTCAGAAAATAAAGTGACAAATTATCCTAAATATTGTTTTTTAAAGTAATTTTCAAGGATGGACATGGTGTTGTATGACTTTAATCTCAGTACTTTGTAGACAGGGGCGGTCAGATCTCTGTGAGTCCCAGGCCAGCCTGGTCTACATAGGGAGTTCCAGGACTAGCCTCGTCTATATAGCCAATTCTGAGCCAGCCAGGCTTACACAGTGAGACCCTGACATAAAGCAAAGAAGAGGAATTTCCATAATTTCTTGTTAGAAATACAAGGTTTGGCTGGGCGGTGGTGGCACATGCCTTTAATCTTAGCACTCGAGAGGCAGAGGCAGGCAGATCTTTATATGCTTGAGGCCAGTCTGGTCTACAGAGTTCCAGGACAGGCTCCAAAGCTATACAGAGAAACCCTGTCTCGAAAAACCCAAAGAGAGAGAGAGAGAGAGAGAGAGAGAGAGAGAGAGAGAGAGAGAGAGACTAGGTTTGTTCATTTTAGGCAGTTTATAAACTCCAAATTAGCTAAAAGGAAAGAATGCCCATAATTCTACCATCCAGATATAAATAAATGCCGTTACTAGTTTTGATATTTGCTGTCCACAGGTTTTGTGTATATATTTTATTTGAGTACAAATAACATCATGCTGTGTAAGATGATTGCTCTACAAATGAATTACTTTCTCATTTGTAAGAAGAACTGTAGTGTTTCCTTCAAATTACATTCAATTTTTAAAAGGAATTTGATGGTAAAATATCTTTTCTGTGATTATATTTCTTTTATTTGAATCTTCAATATTCTCAAATTTTTTAGATTTCTGTTTTTGTTTTTGTTGTTGTTGTTGTTTTGAGACAGTGTTTCTCTGTATAGCCCTGGCTGTCCTAGAACTTGCTCTGTAGACCAGCCTGACCTGGAACTCAGAGATCTGGATGCCTCTGCCTCCCGAGGGCTGGGATTAAAGGTGTGTGCCACCACCACCTCGCTGGAAATTATTTTTCATTATGTGTGTGTGAGGGTATCTGTGTACACACATTGGCGCAGGTGTGGATGGAGGCCTGGAGTGCTCAGTTTCTCCCTGGGGCTGGAGTTACAGGTGGTTGTGAGCTGCAATGTGGGTGCTAGGAACTGAACTCAGATCCTCTGGAAGAGCAACATATGCCCTTAACCACTGAGTCATTTCTCCAGCCTTCAATAATCTTCTTTTACTTCATTTTTTTCTCTTCTTGAGAAGTGCTGTATCACTGCCATGAATCTAGGACCAGGTCAGGTTTAACTTGGCTTTCCTTTTCCTCCATAGAGCTCCACAGCCTCACTCATGTGATGTCAGCTCCAGCTGACCCACATACTGCATTTACCTTTATGGACCTTGTCCTGGTTAGTGTTCTGTTTCCTTGATAAACACCAGGACTAAAAGCATCTTGGGGGAAGAGAGGGTATATTTGGCTTACAAGTTATAGTCCATCATCAAGAGAAGCCAGAGCAGGAGCTCAGGTGGGAACCTGGAAGCAGGAACTACAGCAGAGACCACAGGGGAATGCTGCTTCCTAAAGCTGACATGGTGGTGTGCTTGTAATCCCAGCACTGTGGAGACAGAGACAGAAGGATCCCTGGGCCTCACTGGCCAACCAGCCTTGCCTTCTGGGAGAATTCCAGGCCAGTCAGAGATCCTGTCTCAAAAATCAAGATGGGCAGAACCTGAGGACAGCCGAGGTTGTCCTCTGGCCTCTACACACACACACACACACACACACACACACACACACACACACACACACTCACATACACTCACACATAGAGATATATACACACACACACACACACACTCTCATGCACGCTCACGCACATGCACAAACACACACATACACACACACACACTGACACTCAAACATACGCACACACTCCCACATACTCTTTCATGCACACACAGAGACACACACACAAACACACTCAACACACACACACACACACACACACACACACACACACACACACACGAATATGAGAGGACCTCCTTCATATCTAACATGGAGAAGAGAGTGAGGCTTCCCCGTTCTTATTTTGGTCAATTATCTACTAAGATGGAATTGTGAGTAGAGGATAGCCAAGTCTAATTCCTCTCTTCTACATTTTCAAACTTAACATTTATTGCAAAAGGTCATGGAAAAATAGAGTGCTCATGTTTTACCAAGATCTGACCTTTACATAAGACCCAATAATGTTTCTTTGCTTTTGCAATAGCCTTCTGCCCTGTTTGGTTCTTTGACAGAATTTTGAAGAAGCAACAGTAATTTTAAGAAAAAAACAAAAATAAAAACAAAATCCTTCATCTAGAATCTAGGGTTTCATCTAAAACCCTTCATCTGGAATCTTCATCTAGAATCAACTGAGCCCGGTGTTAGTACCGTATAAGTCGGCCTTTGTCACAGGCTGTGTTAGACAATCACAAGGACTCACCTGGGGGAAGGCAATGCAAAGCTGAAAAGATCAAACCGTACTCAGAATGACGCTCATTCCAGTGAAACTGTCCACTCACAGCACACAGCACCAGGACTGTCCGTTTAGACATGCGAACCCCAGGAAATCCCAGGGTTACAATTCTTATGTTGGCCTACATAGGCCACTCAGTGTATTGTATGCTATGCCTTAGGAATATAAATCATAATGCTATGATATTGCTCAAAGGAAAAAGGGGAGAACTAGCTCATGGCTGCAGAGAACAATGAGCACGATGATGAAAATCTTTGGAATTCCTTATGCTTTGATTATGTGTATTCCTAACCTGTACGCTTCATTAATATATGCTCCCCCTGGGGTTAGGTAGAAGTAACATTAACAAAAATAATCATTGGTTAAGTAGAATCCTTCTGTGAAAAGTTTTCAACCAGGAAGTCTTAGGTCATTGTTTTTACAAAAACCCACTAAGTGTTCTGTTTTGCTTTTATTCACATCACTTAAATCTTCACAACTTTATATTGGCTTGATTTTTCCTTCCTTCCTCTGATGGGAGCACATTTCTGCCAGGTTTGAAGTTTGTAACAATCATTTCTGAATGACACCAATGCCAAAAGCATTTCAACTGTCTGTCTGGACAGGAAAAATTAATTTCTGTAGCTCTTGTTTTATTGTAGATGTACGCAACTATTTTTATAAACTACTTTTTTTTCCAGAAAAGAGAAAGTTTAATACAAATATGTTGGCTTAAGACCCAAACTAAAATTTTCTAAGGAGGCCTTTAGTGAACGAGGAAAGATGATATCG
This sequence comes from Peromyscus eremicus, assembly GCF_949786415.1. Lineage (NCBI taxonomy): Eukaryota > Metazoa > Chordata > Mammalia > Rodentia > Cricetidae > Peromyscus > Peromyscus eremicus. Next base: position 15,810,674 of record NC_081431.1, on the reverse strand, counting down.
TTAATGTTATTAACTTTAACTTTTCTGGTTTCAATTTTCACTGACTTGAACGATTTGGGCAAGGCAGCTGGTCTTCCTACATTTCTTTTGTTCACAGTAACAGTGACAACAGTTTATGTAACAGGCTATCAGAGCTGCTGCTATTTTGTCTGCCCAGCAAGCTTTCCCAACACCTCCTGTCCTAGGAGTCCATCCCTGGGACATCTGGGTTTGGAGACTGGATAGGAAGAACTTTTCTCTTTCTAGAAGAGCAGTTCAGATTCTAGGAGCAGGTGAGGTGCAGTTGGAGGGTGTGAAGGGGTGGCCTTCTTCCTGCCGCCAGCAGAAGCTTGTCTGCAGAGGAGGAGATAAGCCAGCAGGGAGAGAAATGACCAGCAGCACGCAGGCTGGCGGCTGATGGACAAAGCTGCTGTGTGCATTCATGAGTGAGCGCAAAGACCCATAAACACAGATCTTGAAGATCCTAATTTTTGATCTTAGCTAATACACCAAGATATTCTGTTTTATGCTGACCATTGTTGTGTCTGTCCTGATTTTACCCGCTGTACCTGAACCTGGATGGCCCAGGGTCCCATCTCCACACTGCATAAAATAAGGAAAACAGTGCCTTATGCTGAGGTAAATAACTTTAGAAGTGGCTGAATCACAATGAAAATAGAATAATATCCAGGAAAGCTATCGTATTTTCATCATTATATTTATTCAAATTTGTTCCCTTTCAAAAATTTATATAGGGACTGCAGAATTCAAATATATATTACTTAATTATTTAAATATTTAAGTATAGTTATTTCTGATATCTGCAACTCAAAGAATTTTCAACAGTGTCCTTGTTAAATTGGCTCTGTAGAGTTATAGAAAAGGCAATGGTTCTCTAACTTTAGTGTATATTAGATTCACCTGGAGACATTGTTGAGCCTCATCTTAGACTTTCTGATTTGGTAAATCTGGCATGGGAGGGGGTCAAAAGTGCTTCTGTCTAATGAGGTTCTAGGCGATGCTGCTACTGCTGGGTCAGGGCTCACACTTTCTGAGACCCTCATATGAAGCATTAACACAGACCCTTGTAGCACCTACTGCTCTTGAGTGAGGAGGAGACTGTCTCATTAGGCAATGCGCTCCCCAACATTGAAAATTTGCAAGAAGCAGCTGGATTACGAATGAGGGACAGGCCTCTTCGTTTGTTCTTCCAATGACTGGAAAGCACTGAAACATGTTCTTCTACAAATTCAGCCTTGTCAGTGAGGAAAGTGCTGTCATGCGTTTCCATACTAACCTTGTTCATAAAACTTTATATTAAGCCTGCAGACACTGAGACTCACTGTTTCACAGCGCTAATAAAGTAATCATCTTACCTTCATTCTCTAAACTCAATATAATAACTCTGAATGGTCATGGGTGACCATAGCCAGGCTTCATGTTATAGTGTATTAAAAGTTCTAACTTGAGGAGGTAATTAGGTCAGTTCTCTTTCGTTACCAATCATTACTATGGTTCATCTACTAGAAATACTACTGTGGTGATATATTGTGTCCCCCAATATATTTTACCTCCTAATAAATTTATCTGGGGTCAGAGAACAGAACAGCCACTAGACAGACATAGAGGCCAGAAAATGGTGGCCCTCACACCTTTAATCCTAACATTCCAGTGGCAGAGATCCATCTGGATCTCTGTGAGTTCAAAGCCACACTGGAAACAGCCAGGCATGGTGACTCACGCCTTTAATCGCAGGAAGTGATGGCAGAAAGGTATATAAGGCGTGAGGACCAGGAACTAGAGCTGGTTAAGCTTTTAGGCTTTTGAGCAACAGTTCAGCTGAGATTCATTCTGGATGAGGACTCAGAGGCTTCCAGTCTGAGGAAACAGGATCAGCTGAGGAATTGGCGAGGTGAGGTGGCTGTGGCTTGTTCTGCTTCTCTGATCTTCCAGCATTCACCCCAATACCTGGCTCCAGGTTTGTTTTTATTAATAAGAACTTTTAAGATTTGTGCTACATACTATGAGGGAAAGAAAATCCTGTTTGCCCTTTAAATTTTTGATGAAGAATAAATTGTATGGAACAATCATGAAGATAGTATAGCGTGGATACTGTCACATTTTTATTGTGAGGCAATTATCTTTTAAGATCACTTCTTATGGACTGGAAATGATGCTGGGCAGGGGGTAAAGCTCTTGTCCAGTATTCAGGAAAATCCTGGGTTCAACCTCCAGTACTGCATGAACCTGTTGTGGTGGTGCAGGTCTATAATCCCAGCACTGAGAGGTGGAGGCAGGAGGATCACAAGTTCAAGAGCATCCTCAGCTACATAATGAGTTTGAGGCTAGCCTGGGCTCTATAAGAAGATTGCTTCTTATTTCTAACACAAGACATATTTTATAGTAACATGCTCAGGCACTGTTAGAAGTAAAACAGATGTATCAGTTGTTGAGAGATGCTCATGATGAACTGATATTAAATATATTTAAATAACCTCTGAATATACCATTTCTCAGAAATCATCAGCTTGGGTGAAGGGTGCTGTGCATGTTAGGCATACATTTTACTCCTGAGCTATATCCTTGGCCCTATAACTCACTTTAAAAGGCAGAAACCTCAATTATAAGTCTTTAGCAAATAAGTGAGGTATATCAGGTTATTTCAGCTGTTCTTTTGTGGGACTAGGGATTGAACCCAGGACTTCGCACACCTTTGGCAAGCATTCTACCACTGAGCCATATCCCTAGCCCTTCTATTACTTTTTATTTTGAGATGGGAGCTCACTAAGCCTCCCGGCCGGCCTTGAACTTATAGTGTTCCCACCTAAGCCTCCCACCTAGCTGGGAACACAGACCTGTGTCAACCATCTACCTTAGTCTGAAGATGCTTGTATTAAAAGGAACAAATTCAAATGAAATAAACATTAGTATTTCATATTTTTGGAATCATATATGTATGCACATTTGTGGGTATCTGCCGCTCACCAAGCTTGTCACTTCAGTTGAATCTCAAGATTCCTCAGACTCTCATGAGCTTTTTCTTTTCCCAAGTATAAAAATGCAGAGATTGGACTGGGTGTTCCTTGTAGTTCTTTTGAAGTTAGCATTCTGCAATTTTGGGAAAGTAGAGAAGGCATACGATTCACTAAGATGTTTCTTTTATTTATCAGTTTGTGGTAGTCTTTAGAATTTAATGTTGAAGCCATTCTATGCCTTTATTTGGGAAATGGAGACACTGAAGAAAATAATGAGCTTATGGATAACTTCGTGGGGAATGGGCACATCATGAAAGAAGACTTGAACCCTCCAAATCTGCAGAAATATAGGTCAGAATTGTGGGTTTGAGAGAGCAGTGTTCGGAGGAAGACTGGTACAGCCCATCATTTGTGGAGCTCTCCTCCTCCAATGTCACAGGTCTGTAATTTCTCAGTGAATTTCACAATGAGCTCTGTGGGGTGACACTAATTTACTCTGTTATTTAAGGACAAGTGGATTTTTTTAAAAAAAGCAATTTGTTCAGCTTTGTGTAATGAATGAGTTTAAGAATCAGCCTTTAAAAGCTCGAAATTTAGGAGACTTGCAGTCTAGGAGGATCCTGGCAAGTTGATCTGAAGTGTAGAAAGTCCATGTCAGCAGCTTCCTTTCCTATCAACACGAAAACTAAATAACTTCAAAGGTGGCAATTGTGTGGCAGCATTCCATTGTTACTATTTATAAGAGAGACCATTTGAAGTATGACGCCAACTCACTTTCAACTGCTGTTGAAAAACTAGGCAACCAGCTCAGAAACGCAAATGCAATGCGGTATGGTTAACTAGAAATCGGAGCAGTTTGTATGAGTGCACTCAAAATGACAGATGGACCGCGGGGAAATAAATGGAAGGCATTGAAGGGCTTGTGCAAAGGAGAGTGTTCATGTTTTAAGTCTGAGTTCTCTGGTTTAGAAGGGATTAACCAAACCCCACAGAAGGGAAGCCAAAGGAAACAAGCACTTCGTCTATGGAAAAAGTCGAAAAGACTTAAATTTCTCTCAGCGATGGTGGGGAGCTAGAGGACAACTCGATCCTTGGGAAGGCCAGTTCTCGCATACTCATCTGATAATATGAAACAGTCTTTGCTACTCCGTTGGGCCTGTTGGCATAACTCACAACAGACAAAAGACACACACCCTCTGGCAACTTTGGGCTTGCCATCTAGAGAATCTGCTGTCTGATATATTTAATAAAAGAGAAAAGCCTGATATTACATCTCCACCGAGCAGAAACATTCCAAGAATGCACACAGAGAAAATAAATACGGATACGATTCTAGCAGAGAAATGGAGACAAATGTGGAGCTAGAGACACAGTAAAGAAAGAGAGGAACGGGGTCTGGGGAAGGGGGCAGCTCGGCGGTAGGATGCATATCCAGCATGTGTGAGACCCCGAGTTCAACCCCAGGTACCACAAAAGCAAAAACAAACAGAGAATTGGATGCATTTCATAAACTAAACATTTTCAGTGCCTGGAAATTTATTATATGTTGACATCAATTTGGAAGATCATGTATCCATTACTCTGTACTATAACCAAGAGTTATATTTTAACCTTCAAATATGGCATGAAACTGGGTGTGGTGACCCATGCCTGTAATTCCAAGACTGAGGGGTGGAGGCAAGAGGGTCAGAAGTTCAAGGCCAGCCTGGGTACATGTGATCCTGTCTTTAAAAATTAAGTTTGATCACACCAAATGGACATACCATTCTGTCATGTTTAAACATTGGTTAACATACTAATTATGGCCATAGAAGCTATTTCAGCAAGCCTTGACATTTGTGCATGATGAAGAAGGGTAGAGGGAAGGGTAAGGGCATGGAGAGAAGGAGATGGGACAGACAGACTGCCTGTAGCACATTGGATTGTCAGTATAATCATGTGATAACCATGAATGATGCTCATAGGCCTCATTCTACACTTCATATAACTTATTTAGTATCGTCATATGGCTGTATGTCCACCCAATTATATTTTCTATATTCTTTTTTTGTTTGTTTGTTTTGACTTGAAGCAGTGTCATGCTGTGTCACTCAGACTAGTTCCAAACTTTCAATCTTACCTCCATCTCCCAAGTGCTAATATTGCTGGCATGTACCACACTCAGCCCCGTTGTAGAGATTCTCTGTGCTCTGGCATCTTGGGGGGTCTTGTGGACCTATGCACCATCCTTCCTCGGGTTAACTAAATCCTACAGGGATCAAACTCATCTGTCAGCATACCTTTGACGAGCAAACCAACCAACCCAGCCTGTATTTCTTACTCTGTTTTCACCAGACAGCTACCCTCAGGGACACCATCCCCTGCCAGCTACCAAGCACGTGTGAACCACCCCTATAGCCCAGAGCCCACTGGAATTGTTCAGACTCTCTGAGCCTGCCCTCCTCCATCCCTTGCTGCCTAAACCATGACAAAATCTTCTACCCACAGCTTCCCCTCCCCATCTGCTCCCCATGTTTCAGTGTTTCCCATGGTGACCTTGTGTGTTATGTCATGCCTCCTGCTTCTGGAAACTCTGAGTAGAGTAACTCCCTCCTTTGTGACAGTTATTTTCATGGGTCTGTGTTTCACTGCACCCACTCAATACAAGTCCCGGGCATATTTTTAGAATAATAGTATTCTAAGTGTCCTGCATATCTCAGTTATCCATATATTCTGATCCAACAGAACATGCTTCCTGAGGATGCCCATCAGCCTATCACCACACAGCAATCTCTGGGACACTTTATCCTTGCTATATGTCTTCACTAAGTACTTTCACGACGGTGTGGCTATGACATCATAGCGGTTGGTTTCAGATGGCACAGCAATTTTCCTGGTGTTTTGGAAAAGGAGAAATTTCCTCTGCCCTGAAATTCCTTTGTTTAGCGTTTTGCCCTTGCCTGCCCCCTGGATGAACATGGAATACAGCGGGGCTAGTCAGTTTTCATGAGGTTTGGCTCTTGTATCATGTAAGAGAAGGGCCAGGAAAGATGGAGCTGATTTATTCTGCCATTGGTACCTGGAAGAAAAGATCATCTATTCTGGTATTCCTATACTGATTTTATGTTGTCTCACAAACTAGTAAAGTCCTAAGTTAAAGTTACTCTCTTTTGCTTGCAAGCCCAGAACCTCAACAGGCACTCATGAATGGATGGGGAACACTTTATGCAGATTGACCATTAAAGTAAATCTCACAGGGGTTCTGGAGGGTCACGGGTGGCATTAAGAGAGCTTGAGAGTAAAAAAAATATTTGAAGTGAACTTGTAAAATAAGTGCTGTATACTAGCAACTCTCCAGTCATTTCTGTGCCTCTTTTTTACCTGACCCATTATGCTTTAATAAATAATGGAGATACACATGTTGAATTGTGGGTTGATACAAAAGTGGATGCAATCTGTCAGTCATTGTACTAAGCTGAGGTGTTTAGTGTATAAGGATGTCTCTGTTGGACTCTTGCATCTAATGCCTGCTCAACATTCATGAGGCTTTGGGTTTATTCCCTACTACAAATGATAGGTAGATAGATAGATAGATAGATAGATAGAAAGATAGATAGATAGATAGATAGATAGATAGATAGATAGATACACACAGAGATATATCTATAGATATATAGATATAGATAGAGAGACAGACACACAGATATATGTCTATATTTCTATAGATATGTAGAGATAGATAGATAGATAGATAGATAGATAGATAGATAGATAGATAGATAGAATGATAGAACCTCAGAGAAACCCAGAGAAAGAAGAGAAGCCTCCTTCACCAAGGGCCAAGCGATACCTCTCTCAGTGCGCTCACCACCCATCTGTACTGTCCTCTCTTCATGTCATCTGTGGTTAACCTGAGGAATGCTTGCACCATGATCTGAGAAGACCCGAGGCAGACAGGGTAACTTTTGGAACATAGAGTTTCTTTTGCATCTCTCCTTTTCTATCTTTTTGAAAGGACTCATGCAGAAAATGAGACTATGTGAGACTTGAGGCCAAGCTTCCTTTTTTGCCTACTTTGGTTTGGGACTATCAGAATGATCTTGAGTTCTTTGCTGGAAGTTGGTCAGAGCTCCAGATAATGATAGAGTATCTTTCTGTATCTCTTGGGCACCTCATGGACAAGGATAGAATTTGGGTAGTGCTGGTTTCTAGCCAATTCCATCCTTAACAGCACACCCTTCATGTCGGTCAGTAGATTCTCATTTGGTCATATCTATTAGTTACAGTTGTCACACATTGTGATTGGGTAGCATTCACATCCTACCAGTGGTCCTTTGGAGTATCATCTTGTACAGTCTCTATATTATGCTTAACACATGCTAAATGCGGTTTGTGTTGTGCGTGGTAGGTTCAACAGTATTTGCAATTTTTCAGGCCTTTCTATATCCAAAGCCTTTATACTAGATCTTCTTCCATTCAGAGGTAAAGTCCCATTTTGCTGCTCCCCGAATCTAAGCTGGGCATTTTACTTTGGCCACTGTCACCTCGTAAAAGTGAGGGCATATCAAATCTGGTTGTGGACTTTTTAGAGGTCTTGTGTATCCCCAACAGCTCTTCTGGGACCCTCAAATTTGCCGTGTGAGCAAGTTCAAGGTGTCCTGCTAGAAAATGAGACCAGGTGAATGAGATCTGAGTCCGCTCATTGGTCCCACTGAGGCTCCAGGTTGGCTAAACCAATGTAGCTAATCCCTGATTCATGAAAGAGCCTCGAAGAAGAACTGCTATCAGAAAGGATTCTAAGTTGATGACTCTCAGATATAGATTGTGAGCATGGGCCACATGATGGCATCTTAGTCGATGTTGGGCTGCATATATGATGGTGGTCCCATTAAGTTCTATCACCTGTTGACATGGGCCTCATGGTTTATGAAAGTGCACTCTATAATGTTTACATAATGATGAACTCAGCCAGTGACACACTTGTGAATGTAGCTGTCTCATTAAACGATGCATGACTAGGCATGGATGACAGGCCAAACCACCCAACTTTAAAGAGACTTGTCATGCAATAGTTAACTGGCATTGTATGTTATTATGAAGGAAAATTAGACAGTTTGAATGATTAAGACAACCCAGTAAAGAGTTAAAACCTTTACCAGTGGGATCTCCAAGTAGAAGCTTTGTGATTCCCATAGTGGGCCTGTGGGTGAGTTTTTCAATTCTAGGACTCTCAAATTCTGCAGTGTGATGGTTTTTGTTCTATCACTCCAAATATAGAAAAGCATGCTATTCTCTTAAGCACAGGAATAAAATTTTGCACATTAGTATTGAAAGACTCCTAAGTTAATAAAGAATCCATTGAGTTTCTTGGACTCACAAAGCCAATGAGTATAGAGGTTTGGTGGTGCACACCTGCTGTCCCAGCACTCAGGAAGCCACGTGGGAAGATTATTTGATCTCAGGGGTTTGAAGTCAGCTTGGGAAACATAATAAGACTCTATCTAAAAATGAGAACAAAACACACACATACAGACACACACACACACACACACACACACACACACACACACACACACACACACACAAAAGAAAAAACCAAAACCACAGGTGATTGTTGGTTTAAATTTTTTTTTTTAATTTTTATTTTAAACTGTATAGGTTTTGCCGGTACCACATGCATGCAGTGCCTGAAGAGGCCAGGAGAGGGCACCAGATTCCCTGGAACTGGAGTTACTGAAGGTTGTGAGCTGCTGTGTGAGTGCTGGGAACCAAACCTAGGTCCTCTGGAAGAGGAGAAAGTGCCCTTAACTGCCGAGCCATCTCTCCAGCCCTCCCATTGTTGGCTTATATGTGCTAGATTCTGAATGGGGAACTTCAACCTCAACGTTATAGTTATTTTCCCATGGCTAGACCACAGCTTATCTCCTTCTCCCTACCTCTAAACAATTTAATCATGTAATAGTTATGGGGTGCAGCATATTCCAACGTATCTATTTTGCATGTTCTCAAGGCACAGTTCCATCTCCTGAGCATTGCTCTCTTCCTTACACTTGTGAGTTTTAGTTTTTTGGTTTTTTTTTTTTTTTTTTTTTTTTTTTTTTTTTTTTTTTTTTTGGTTTTTCGAGACAGGGTTTCTCTGTGTAGCTTTGCGCCTTTCCTGGGACTCACTTGGTAGCCCAGGCTGGCCTCGAACTCACAGAGATCCGCCTGGCTCTGCCTCCCGAGTGCTGGGATTAAAGGCGTGCGCCACCCCGGCGTGAGTTTTAGTTTTATATTCATGTTAATAGAAAACGAGCAGTAAAATAGGCAGGATAGTCCTCCATCTTCAGGCCTGGCATAAACGAATCAAATATCCCTTCGAAGGAGTTGAGGACTCCTCTAGATTAACTGTAATTATAAAATACTGTCCCACAGGGAGATACCATCATAAATGTGTCACTCAAGGTATGACTATCCCCAAGTAAAAGTTTCACTGAAGAAATAATCAGGTTAAAACATACGTGACCAAACTGACTAAATTATTTTAGATATGCACTAATGTAATGCCTTGAAGCTTGTGTTTATACAGAAGCCTGAGAAAGAAATGTGAATTTTTAGTATTTGTGAGACCTGGAAATGTTTCTCAGTGGTATAGTGCTCGCCTCACGTGTATCAGGGCTGGGTTACACTGCCCAGTGCTGCTCGCCTCACGTGTATCAGGGCTGGGTTACACTGCCCAGTGCTGCTCGCCTCACATGTATCAGGGCTGGGTTACACTGCCCAGTGCTACTCGCCTCACATGTATTAGGGCTGGGTTACACTGCCCAGTGCTGCTCGCCTCACACGTATTAAGGCTGGGTTACACTGCCCAGTGCTGCTCGCCTCACATGTATCAGGGCTGGGTTACACTGCCCAGTGCGGCCAAACAAACACAATTAGCTTCCAAAGAGTGGCTGAAGAGAGAGTGGCCTTACAGGCTATCAGGCATACTTAACAGGCGTCAGGTTTCCAGAAGAATAGACTTGCCTAGTTATTTATTCAATATATTTCAGTATTTTCTGAAAGAAAATGAATGTACTAGTCCATGACATCAAGATTCACAAAAACACACATATATTCCCATTCTGATAATTTTTTTTTTATTTGAGACAGGGTTTCTCTGTGTAGCTCTGGCTGTCCTGGAACTCACTCTGTAGCCCAGGCTGGCCTCGAACTCACAGAGATCCGCCTGCCTCTGCCTGCTGAGTGCTGGGAATAAACACCGCCTGGCTTCCCATTCTGATAATTTTTAAGAGTTCATGATATAAGCTTTTATAAAAATGAGAGAATTAGAGAGAATTCTTAAGGCATATATATGTGTGTGTGTGTGTGTGTGTGTGTGTGTGTGTGTGTACTGGAGACCCTGAACTTGTATTGGAAATGTGGTCAAACTGTGACCTGTTTTGTAGGATAGTCTTAGGAGTATTTGTGCATTCCTGATCTGTGTATTATATTAGCCAGGGCTCTCTAGAGCAGTGGTTCTCAACCTGTGAATTGTAACCCTTTGGTAAACCTGTGTCTTGAAATATTTACATTATGATTCATAACAGTAGCAAAATTACAGTTATGAAGTAGCAATGAAAATAATTTTATAGTTGGGGGTCACCACACCGTGAGGAACTGTATTAAAGGGCCCAAGAATTAGGAAGATGGAGAACCACTGCTCTAGAGAAACAGAACAAATGGGATGAACACACACACACACACACACACACACACACACACACACACACAAGCATGTGCATGTTAAACAATTTGTTAAGTTAGCTTACATGTAAATAGCAACAACAGCTGAATCCCCCGAGGTGCTGAGAACTTGGTAGTTGCTCAGGCCTAAAGGCTGGTAGCCTCAGCATTTGGAACAACCCCACAATGGCTGTCTGACACTGGAGGAACTGCAGACCTGGTAGTTACTTGGTCCACGAGGCTGGGTGCCTCAGCATTCACAGTCTGTGCCCCAAACCTGGAGGGTTCCTAAACAAGCTGGTGGTCGTTAGTCCACAATGAAAGCCTAGAAACGCTGGTTCTGACACCAGTGAAGGAATTGTCATCATCTTCATCACCATCATCATCATCTTCATCACCATCATCATTATCATCACCATCACCACCACCACCACCATCTTCTTCACCATCATCATCATCATCACCATCACCACCACCACCATTACCATCAGCAGCAGCATCTTCATCACCATCATCATCATCATCATCCTTATCACCATCATCATCTTCATTACATCATCATCATCACTACCACCATAATCATCATCTTCATCATCATCACCACCATCACCACCACCATCATCATCATCATCATCATCATCATCACCATCATTACCACCACCATCATCATCATCATCATCATCTTCATCATCATCATCATCATCATCATCACAGGCAGCAGCAGCAGCAGTAGGAAGACAAATCAACTCCAAGAGAAGCGTGAAGGCCAAGCAGGCAAAAGGCCAGTGATCGTCCTTCTGCCGTGCCCCCCTTTACCAGGACCTGCTACCAGCAGGTGCCACCCACAATTGGGTGAGTCTCCCTACATCAATTAAGGCAATCAGGATGGTTTTTCAGCTGCACTTTCCTGCTCAGGTGATTCTAATTTGTGACAAGTTGACTTTAAAACCAACCCTAATAGGTGTACTAATGATTTTTCCAGTTCAGAAACTTCTGGCGCTTGCTGTTTTGAGTCCTGCTTATGCATTCAGCAATCTTTTAGTGAACTGTCTGTGCCAGGGACCTCGTGCACAGCATTGATTGAGAGGAGCACGCTGTGGCCACGAGCCCTCAGAACCCCTCACGGTGGTCCCCTTTTACAACGTGACTTGGTTCTGGCAAACCGAGCTGGTAAGTTCAGGATGGTTCTCTTTGTTCAGTCACGGTGGGCTTTGGTCTCAGACTAGTTCCAGTTCTGCCTCTCACGTTCTTCGCCTCTTTCCTCAACTGCAGGTCATAATCCTGCCTCCCTCCTAGGTGTGGTGTGGGAATCAGAACAAACTGTGTGAGAAAATTTCCTCAGGCAGACTCCCCATGGAATGTGCATTGATGACCCAGTTTTCACTGCCCTGGTAGAAAGTCCCCTGTGGAAAACCTTCCTTCATCCACCTGCCTTCACCAGTTGCCAGCAAACACATTCCTGGCGATGACTTCCTTCAGCGCCCTGTCTCCTGTAGGCAGCTAGCTCATCCAGTCTGCATGAGTACACTGTAAGTGTTACCGTGGTGTTATTTGCCCCCACTCCCCATGCTTAATGTATCTAACAGGAACTTCCTTAAGAGGAAACTTTTTTTTTAAATAATTGAGACCAATTACATAGTAACTACTTTTAATCTATTTTCCATTCAGCATTATGAGCAGTTAAGGGGAAAGAGTGTAATGGGAAGTAAGGGGAGAGGGGGAGAGAGAGAGAGAGAGAGAGAGAGAGAGAGAGAGAGAGAGAGAGAGAGAGAGAGAGAGAAAGAAAGAGAGAGAGAGAGAGAGAGAGGGAGAGGGAGCTGGGCAAAGTGTCTATGCCTATAATTCCCATACTTAGGAGGCTAAGGCAGGAACATTGTGAGTTTGAGACCAGCATAGGCTATAAAACAAAGAAAATGAGAGGAAGAAGGAGATGGGGAGAAAGGAAGAGAGAAGAGAGAGGACAGGGAAAGAGGAAGGGGGAGGAGGAAGAGGGAGGAGGAGGAGGGAGAGAGATTAGAAAATAGAGGGTACAGAAGGAAAAGAAACTGCTACAGAAAGATGTATTCACAGACTGCATGAGGCCAGGGAGAGAGAGCAAGCTGGAGAGAGGAGGTGGGTTTGATGCTCTAACTTCCCAGAGACTGAAACATCTACCCCACTGTCGGGCATGCAGTCAGTGCTCAATGTACGCTTGCTGAGTGAGCGTGTGTGGGAGAGTCGGTGAATGGCTGTAGTAAAGTGTCACGATCATAGCATCCAATTGCCATCTTACTGTTCCTTGAAGAGGGCATTATTTCTTCCGTAGCTCTTCAAGAGACTTTCCCTTACAAGGCTAATTTGCTTGTAAACCATGGCTCATGGTTCTATAATAGTTCCTCATTGTTTAACCTTCGGGGTTCCACTGTGGACAGGCTCTGCCGTAGCCAACTAGACGAGAAGCACTCTGCATCTTAGCTCCAGTGGCCAAAGTCCAGTGCACTAGCGGGCAGGCCAACCCAAGCTCTATATTGTGTGCAGCCTGTGAAGGAGGTTCCCAGGCTTGACTTCACCCAGAATGATGGCCAGACTGTGACATGTGTTGGGCATCATGCTAGGGTAGTGAGGGAGAGAGGGAGATAGTTTTAGATTGATATTTATCAATGGCTGTTCTGGTTCCAACCAGATCCCAGCAGTGATGACCTTTGGTCTTTACTCCATAGAGGACCTACACTAGGGTTAGAATGATCTTATGGTTTACAGTAGGAACTCTGACCAACAGATTAAAAAAACTTCCTGTTTATTTGCATGCATGCGTGTGTGTTTACATGTTTAGGTGTGTGCATATGCTCATACAAGTATGAACGCAAGTGTGTGTGTGTGTGTGTGTGTGTGTGTGTGTGTGTGTGTAGAGCCCAGATGTCAACATCAGATGTTTTCCTCAATCACTCTCCACCTTATGTTGGGGGAGGGGACAGGGTCTACCACTGAACCTGGAGCTCCACAGTTTGGCTTGACTAGCTGGCCAGCAAGCACAGGCATCATTTTGGCTACTTCCCCAGAGCCAGAATTACCAATGTGCACTACTGTGCCTGGCTTTTCCGTGGATTCTGAAGATCCAAACTCTGGTCCCTTCACTAACTGATCTGTCTCCACAGCTCTGTTTGTTTTTGCTTTGTTTTTTTGAGATGGGTTTCTCTCTGTGTGGGCCAGGTTGGCTCCACACTTAGGACCCTCCTGCTTCAGGCTTCCAGGGCTGGGGATGACAGGCACGCACCATCAGTCTGTGAGATACTGAAAATGGCCCTTGCTTCCATAACTCCTAGAGTCCCATTCAGCCCCCAGGCCCCTCAGCGAGCTCCTGACTTAACCCCTCCCTGTTCTTTCACCCGGTGAGCTTGTGTGGAAGCTCTTGGCTTCTGTTCTAATTTCCTGCTGAAACTGAACCTGCTAGGCTGAATCCCCGGACCTCTACTCGGTTCCTGCCCTTTGACCTCTTCCTACCGCTTTCAGCAATCGGTGCCGCTCTCACCTGGAATAATCGTGATCATGTATAACACTCCCGAATCCACCAGACGGTTATCACTGCCTCCTCTCAAAAGCGGCTCCACCCAGCCCTGTCCTCATAGAACTGGGCCTTCGAATATTAAATTACCCACAGGAGACGACATAAGTTAGACATGCTTGGTTTGGTCATCTGCACCGTTGTCCTTTATAGAGGGACCTGATTTTCCCCCTCTCATCTAGCTTTCTGCAGTGTGAATGTTGTTGTATTCTCTTTGTTGTTGTTGGAAAAAACTCCGTCTGTTGGTTTCTCTGCTCTACGTGCACTTCAAAGGTTACTAAAAGGTATGTTCTCCCTCACTTTTTTTTTTTTTTTTTTTTTGGTTTTTCGAGACAGGGTTTCTCTGTGTAGCTTTCCGCCTTTCCTGGAACTCACTCTGTAGACCAGGCTGGCCTCGAACTCACAGAGATCCACCTGCCTCTGCCTCCCTAGTGCTGGGATTAAAGGCATGTACCACTACCGCCCGGCCTCCCTCACCTTCTCAAGGAAAATTCTTTGCTTCAGCCTTTTCTACATCATCTTCCCCTGACAACTAAAAGGACAATGATAATATTGGCTTCTAATTTGAAAGTAAAGTGTATCTTTGGGGATTTATGTAATGAGGTTTGGGTGTCATCTCCATATACCTTGTTCTCTGGACCTGATGTAAATTGGAGCTTTGGTAAAGTACTTGTAGATAGCTGAATGAATTAAGCTATCTTGATAATAATCTTTTTTTTTTTACAGTAGTGGGAATGGGACTAAGGGTCTCATTCTTGGTAGATGAGTGCTCCACCTTTAAGCTACATTCTTTTTTTTTTTTTTTGATTCTTTGAGAAAGAGTTTCTCTGTGTAGTTTCAGTGCCTGTCCTGGATCTCGCTCTGCCTGGCTCTGCCTCCCGAGTGCTGGGATTAAAGGCTTATGCCACCACTGCCTGGCTAAGCTACATTCTTAGCCTTTAGTAATATCTTAAAAAAAATAACGTCGGGGCTGGAGAAGTGGTTCAGAGGTGAAGAGCCCTTGGGGTTCTTGCAGAGACCCAGGTTTAGTCCCCAGAACCCAAGTCCAACAGTTGACAACTATCTGTAACTCCAGCTCCAGGGGACTTCCCGCCTCTTCAGGTGCTTGTACTCATGTGTGTGTTACAAGCACACACACACACACACACACACACACACAGAGAGAGAGAGAGAGAGACATACACAGATGTAATTTATAAATAAAATAAATCTTGTTAAAAAAGAACTTGGTATTTACTAGTGACTAGTTAAGACTTTTGTGGGATGATTAATCACTGTCTTGAGCATGAGCTACTTAATGAGCACAAGCTGGTAGTTTTATCACTGTCTAGACTGTTTTGTTAAAAAAATGTTACTTTATTTATTTATTTATTTGTGTGTGTGCGTGCACACACACACCACAGGACACGTGTGGAGGCCAGAGGACAATAGTAGTAGTTGTCCTTTTAATTTTTATGTAGAGGAAACATTTGCTTCCTAGTCACACATGACATTTCACCTTGAGGCTGTTAAATAAACTGTGTCCTTATGAGGTAGCATGAGCAAAAGGATGTGGATAGTTCAGGCGTTCCTCAGATCTACTGCTCAGAAGATGATCCTGTAATGCACAGTTGCTTCTATGGGACAACGCATAATCATCAGGAGAAACAGTTTCAAAGAGCGGGAAAGTCTAATCGCTGTGTTTCGGATCTTCAAGTTTCCTCTAAAGGTCCCTGTGGTGGAGGCTCGCGCTCCCCAGGGAGGAAATGTAAGAGCGGAGAGAACCTTTAATAGATGGGGCCCAAAGGAGGTTGTTATAGTTTGAATCTGCAAGGTCCCCCACAGTCTCCAGGCTTGAATGCCGGGTCCCCAGCTAGTGCTCTTATTTTGAAGGTTGTGGAGTCTGTAGAAAGCAGAGCTTGGCTTGTGGAAGTAGGTGTCTAGAAGTGGACATTTCAGGGTTCTAGCTGCCCAGGTCCTGGGCCTGCTTCCTGGGCCGTGCTATGCCAACAGCTACTGTCCGGTCAACAGCCAGTACCATGTGCTCCTGCTGCCACTGACCCAGCTGCTCCGACCACCCTGTCTCCGCCATGAAGGACCGAAATCTCCCAGAAACCTTCAGCCAAAACACACCTCTTGCTGGTCTGTTGCTTCCGCCAGGCATTTTCTCACGGCAACAAAGTAACTAACATTAACCCCTGTGAGGGCGGGCTCTTGAAGGGGGTATGGGCTCCAACCCCTTCCTCTTTCTTTTACTTTCCATCGGTGAGATGAGTAGTTTCACTCAGCCATACATTTCTGCCATGACGTGATACCACAGGCCAAAGGAACAAGGTCACCAACCACAGACGGAAACCTTCAATACTTAGCGAGTTAAACATTTTCCCCTTATAAATTAATTATCTCAGGCATTTGTTATACTGATGGAAAGCTAACACACTGTTGCAGTAAAGAAAAAATCATTCCTTTTTTCCTTCTGATGTCATTCCTTGATATGGTTCTCTAGTTTCTTATCCTGGCCTCAGCTGTTCTAGTATCTGAACAAGTGGTTGGAATAAGGTCCCATATCTATTCATTATAAATTATTTTACAATATTTCTTATCCTCTGCCTGAATTTTTTTTAAAATATTCTACAATGTTGGGGGCCTTTCTTATTTGAGGGAGATCCCAGTCAAGCTCTTAGATCGAATTTTCAATTTCTCTCATTCTCATGAATGACAAGTACTCGTGACATCGTTCCCAGGTCTGGGTTTTGCCTTAGTACTTGTTATTATTTTATTATTCTTTGTTCCATTTCTCATTGAAAAGCACGCTGCTGACGGCACAGTATTTCTTCCACTTGTAAATGCTGATACTGCGATCCTCTGGGTCAGAGAGAGGTCACGGTCTATTCTAAAGCGTAATCGCTAGCTCCAGCGTATGCCTGTGAGCTTAATTAGTCCCCCATACTGGTGTGGAGATGCTGAACCTTGCCGCTGAATGGGGCCTGCAGAGAGCATCTGTTCTCCACTCTTTACCTTCTGGCAGGTGCTTTCTGAGCCATCTGAGAGGCTGCCTGTTAGAACTGAACTGAAGTGTACACTTGCAAACTCCTCAGGGGCTACAGTCCCACAGTCTCTGTCTGATTTGGGAATTCACGATCCTGAGAGTTGAGAGTTTTCCCTTTGGTTTGTGTAGAATAATCTTCTCTTGAGAAAATGGTTCTCTTTGATTTGCTCATCTTTAAGAAGGAAAACAGTTGACACAAACCTCCACAGGAAAATGTTTTCTGTGCCCCAAGGTTATAGTCAATTCATTTGAGTTTTCTCTTTTTTTTCCTGGTTTGATAATAAGGCATAGTCTATGATCAATGGATAACTGGTAGTTTCTTTTACCTTATTATGGGGTATGCTAGGACAGTGTTTCCTCAAAGCACACAAATTTTACTACGAAGATTTTATTTTTATTTTTAAATTGTGTGTATATATGTATGTGTGACTGTGGTCTGTGCACGTGAGTGCAGTGCCCCAGGAAGACAGAAGAAGTGTCAGATCCCTTGGAGCTGGAGTTAGAGGCAGTTATGAGCTGTCCAGTATGGGTGCTGGGACCCCAACTCAGGGCCTCTGCAAGAGCAATCCACGCTCTTAACCACTGTGCCGTCTCTCTAGCCCACAAACTTTACTTTTATTAGTTTAACTTAATTGAGTTTTGTTTTTTGAGTTATGGTCTTGTTATATAGCCCAGACTGGTCTTGAATTCATTATCCTTCTGTTTCATATTCCTGACTTCTGTTATTACACTTTTGTACCACCAAGCCTAGTAGAAATGATTTTTAATGGACTAATAAAAAACATGAAAATTATACATGTTAATGAAGTACCATATGAAACTTTGATATGTATATACAATGTACAATGTTTAAGTCAATTTAAGCACTTTTATCACTTTAAACTTTTATCAATCACTTACTGATACTGAATACTTTTACCAAAATATTCAGAATTCTTTCTCAGCTTTGAAAACATACAATACATAGTCTATACAGTCTATAATCTATAGTCACCCTGTTGTGGGCAGTACACCAGAACTCCTTACGTCTATATAATTTTACCTTAACACTTACTGATCAACCTCTCCTCCCTGGTACTTTCTCCAGTTTATGGTAACCACCTTTATATGCTCAATGTGTGTGTGTGTGTGTGTGTGTGTGTGTGTGTGTGTGTGCATTTGGGGCAGGAGTGGAGGAGGTCGGTGGAGGGGATAGGGTGTGTGGTGGTGCAGAGGTCAATGCTGAGTGCCTTTTAAAACTGTTCTCCCCTTTATTTTCAGAAACAGGGTCTCTTACTGAATCTGAAACTCCACAACCTGGCTCGACTGACTGGCACATGTCTCTGTGCCTGGAATTTAAAGGAATGTTTGGGATCAGGTCCCCACTCGTGTGCAGCAAGTACTTTACATACAGGACCATCTCCTCGGTCCTAGACTGTTTCTGAGATGGGATCTTGCTGTGTAGCTCTAGGCCAGCCTTAAACTCATGATTGTCCTAGAGTTCTGTGACTATAGGCATGTGCCGTTGAGCTCGGCCTCGATATGCTGTGAGATTTGAAAGAGAACTCAGTGGATATAAAGTATCGGGTGCTTAGCACAGAGGTTTGCTCAGTCCACGCTAGCTGTTGTTAGTGCTGCTTGACAACCATTGTATAAGAAAAGACATCGCCAACACACTGGTTTTCCTCAACTTAAAAAACCAGTCTAGGACTGGCAGTGCAGTTGAGCAGTAGAACGCTTGCTGAGCATACACAGGCCCTCGGTTCCCTACAGGTAGCACAAAAGAAACAAGGGAAAATCCTTAGAAACCAGGCAGGCCACTAGAGAGCCTGTCTTCTTGGCCTAGGGAGAGACGGACAGTGCCAGCTCCTGGTTCTCTGAGGGAGTTTCCATGCCACACAAAGAACAGGACAAAGCGGAGTGTGGGCAGAAGCCGCTGTGCTGGGCGAACAGCGTGTGTCATTTCTACCTTCACAGGGCCACCGTTCAGAGGACAAATCCAGGGACTAAGCAGGCCCTCACACAAGCAAGCCACATACAATGCCATAAATACACAAGGTGTTATGAAAGAGTCTAAGATATAAAATGGCAAGATGGGGGTGGGTGGATAAAGTGATGTTTGAGCAAAAACTTAAATGGGACTGTGCTATGCATGGGCAAAGAATCTTCCAGGCAGAGAAAATGGCAAACTGCAAAGACTGGAGGCAGGAATATGGGCAGGGGAAGTTGATATTAGCATGATAAGCTGGGGAATGGTGGTAGATGAAGTCAGGGGGGTAGTCAGGGACCAGATCATGGAAGGTCTTGTGAACGATAGTATGTGTGTCAATTAACACAAAGCTAGGGCCATCTGAGAACAGGGAACCTCAACTGAGAAAATGCCCTATCATATTGGCCTGTAGGCAAGCCTATGGGGCATTTTCTTAATTGATATGGAAGGGCCAAGTCCACTGTGGGCAGTGCCATCCCTGGGCAGATAGTCCTGGGTTGAATAGAAAAGCAAGCTGCATGAGCCATGGAGAGCAAGCCAGTAAGCAGCAATCTTCTATGGGTTTTTTTCTTCAGTTCCTGCCTCTAGGTTCCTGTCTTGAGTTCCTGCCCTGAATTCCCTTCATGGTGGGCTACAACTGTAAACTGAAGTAAACCCTTTCTTCCCAAAGTTCTTTTGGTCATGGTGTTTTATTACAGAAATGGAAACCCTAACTAAGACAGCATCTTTGGTCATATATCTGGTAATTGAATAGACATCTCTGTTGTAGAATATTATTTGAAGATGTGTTACATTTGTATATGCTGTGGAACATTCATTTAGTGATGCAAAGATGTATTGCCTTCTTTTATGTTGCATTTGTTTAACTTTGTGAAGCTGTGTTACTGTGCCTGTCTAAAAACACCTGAATGTTCTAATAAAGAGCTAAATGACCAATAGTGAGGCAGGAGAAAGGATACGCAGGGCTGGCAGGCAGAGAGAATAAATAGGAGGAGAAATCTGGGAGGAGAGAATCGAGGAGCAAAAGGAGAAGGAGAGGAAGACATCAGGGGTTTGCCACCCAGCTACACAGCAAGCCACAGAGTAAGAAGTAAAGAAAGGTATATAGAATAGTGAATGATAAAAGCCCAGAGGCAAAAGGTAAATGGGATAATTTAAGATAAGAAAAGCTGGCTAGGAACAAGCCAAACTAAGGCAGGGTGTACATAAGAAATAATAAGCCTCTGTGTATTTATTTGGGACCCAAAGAGAAAAGAGCAAAAGAGTAAAAATAACCAACTACATATCTCTAGAGATGTCAAATGAATGTGATTTAAGCTTCCTACTAGCATGAAGCTGTGGGACAGTTGAATTTCTTACAGCTTAATGTCTTACATGTCAACTGCAAGGTTCCGATAGGCAACCTAAGGCTACATGACCTATATGGTCCAGCCTGGGCTGTTGAGTAGTCACTTCTGTTGTATTCTACTTGTTACAAGTGCGTTTGAGGCTATATAGACCCAGACTCTCAGGAGGCATATTGAATAATCTGTCATGTTTTTCAAACCATCACATATGATATTTAAAGCTCTAAGTCTTTTGTCCTTAAAAGATGAAGGATTTATTTTGGGTCACAGCTTCAGAGGTTTCTGCCCAGTCACTTGGCTTTCATGACTAGAGAGGGCATAGTGGAGCAGAGACGTTTACTTCATGGTAGCCAGGGAGAAAGAAAAGAAGGAAGTGGAGACAGAGGGAGGGAGGAAGGAAGAAAAGAGAGGGAGAATATGCTGGCCACGAAATATAATCTTCAAAGGCATACTCAGAGTAGCCTAATTCTGCCAACTGAGCTCCACCTCCTGGAATTTCTACCACTTTCCAACAGCCCATTAGCTGTGAAGCCATCAGTTAATGAACGTACCCATTGATGTGGTCGGTCGGAGCCCTTGTCCCACAATGACTTCTGAACACCGCTGCATGGGGAGCCAGACCTTCAACAGACAAATCTTTGAGAGAGACTGTATCCAAATTCTTACCAAGTTAATGGAGACCACCCAGTGAATCGGCATCAATAGGAGGGACGGTTCAAAGCGCCTGGGGTCCTCCAGTGTTGGGTGATCAGGAAGGTGAGGAGGACCCAGTAAAGAGACCAAGAAAGAGTGAGGAGGAAGAATCCGAGTGCAGAAAAGTGCTCCAATCGAGAAGCGTGATCTGTGCAAACAAGTACTGTTCAGAGGTCAGGCGGGAGGGGCGTGTGGATGGCCTGTTGCTCTGTACTGGAGAAGTCACTGGTTACTGTGGCCAGTTTCCTCCGGAGTGTGGTAACCAGATCCTTCAACTCCCCCTTCGTTGGCTGTCAGCATCTGGGTTCTGGCTGCATCACTTGCACCCCACCTCAGGACCAAGAGGAAGGCACTGCCTTGTTCTGTCACGACACAGGAGCCTAGAGTCTTACCAAGTGTGCTCCCTGCGGATAGAATTTATAAAGGGCCTCTAGTTAGCTTTTCAACGTTCAAACTTACAAAGTAGTTCTAACAGTAGATACTATCTGTATTATGTTTGACCATAAATAGTTTTAAAAATTCTGTTTGTGGGAGAGCTTGTTTATGTGGTGCTTTAGTGAGAGATGAAAAGATAGGGAGAAACGGGCAAGATCTGCTGACAAGCAGTGGGAAATATTAGTTTATGAGCCCAAGTTAATCAAACACACACACACACACACACACACACACACACACACACACACACAGAGAGAGAGAGAGAGAGAGAGAGAGAGAGAGAGAGAGAGAGAGAGAGAGAATAAAACAAAATAAATGTAAAATAGAAGAACTGCTCTCATTAAAACTATGATAGTTAAAAATCCACACAATGGCTGGTTAGAAATAGAGCATTTTTTAAAATCAATTTTCAATTTTGAGTTTTCATTATTAGTGCTGGGGACTTAAGCATATATTCTTGAGTGACACCCTAGTCCCTTAAATTTTTTTCCCTTATTAAGTATGTGTGTGTGCTCCGGAAATCAGTATGGTGATTTCTCAGAAAACTGGGAATCAATCTACCTCAAGATCCAGTGGTTCCACTCTTGGGCATATACCCAAGGGATGCTCAATCATGCCACAAGGACAGTTGTTCAACTATGTTCATAGCAGCAAGAGTAAACTGGGGATGAGAGGAGGCAATAGAGGGGAGGGGATGGGGGATGAGAACATGAGGGAACGGGATCGTCATGCTGGGGAGGGACAGAGTGGGAGAGCAATGAAAGAGATATCTTGACAGAGGGAGACATTATGGGGCTAGGGAGAAACCTGGTACTAGGGAAGTTCCCAGGAATTCACAAGGACGACCCCAGCTTAGACTACTAGCAATAGTGGAGAGGGTGCCTGAACTGGCCTACCCTGGTAATCAGATTGGTGAATACCCTAACTGTCATCATAGAGCCTTCATCCAGTAACTGATGGAAGCAGATGCAGAGATCCACAACTAAACACCAGGCTGAGCTCCGGGAGTCCAGTCGAAGAGAGGGAGGAGAGATTATATGAGCAAGGAGGGTCAAAATTGTGATGGGAAATCTACAGAGACAATTGAACCAAGCTAGTGGGAACTCATGTACTTTAGACCGACAGCTGCGGAACCTGCATGGGACTGGACTAGACCCTCTGCATGTGGGAGGCAGTTGTGTAGCTGGGTCTGTTTGAGGGGCCCCTGGAAGTGGGATCAGCATCTATCCCTGGTGCATGAGGTGCTTTCTAGATACTGTTACCTATGGTCAGACGCCTTGCTCACTCTTGATGCCGTGGGGGAGGGACTTGGTCTTGCCTCAACTGAATGTGAGCCCCAGGGATCTGTCCAACTTTGCCTCCCTCGTGCAGAGGTTCCAAGCACCTCTAGCTGTGCTTCACTTTTTATAGGGGTTCTGGGGAATTGAACACAAGTCCTCATGCTTGCATGGCAAGTACTTTGTCCACAGGGCTGTCTCCCCAGGCCCTGTTCTCCATTATTGAAACTACTCTTGAGTAAGATGGACCAAGTTAAGCTTAGGGCTGGTTGTTATAAATGTTAATTGGTACATGACTTTTTTTTTTTTTTAAATTCTTAGCCCTGAATTGGAGAATTAATTGGAAAGCTTACAGTGGGGACTGTTTAATTGCTTCCGTCCTTTCTTAACCTACCATTCCACAGTCCTGTCTCCTGTCTTGTCTTTTCTGAATGGCAGGGTAAATTCTCAACCCCTTCCTAAAACTCTCTGGTTATTTCAGCAGGACTGGGTGTGTGCTGTGGGATATGTTTAACCTCTGATTCTTGAGCTGAATTTCACAAAGACCTTCCCCCAGGCTCTTTTCCCAAAGAGCACCCTGCCAGACAGCCTGTGTCTCGCTGTGGCACTTCAAGGGCTGCGCCACCTCTGGGGCTGCCCTTTCTTTGGCTTGAGCTCAGTTTCATTAACAAGCACGTTCACACTTCAACTGGAACATTTAAAATAACACCCGCACAATGTGTTTAGTGTTTAGTTAATTATTAAGTCCCTAAGCTTGAATTATTCAAGCAAAATTGATTGGGTTCACCCTTCTTCCTTCCCTTTGTGCTTTAAAAAAAATAAATCCTCTCCTCTACCCTCTAAATAATTTGGAAAGGTTTTTTAATAAGTTTCAGTCCCCTGGTCTGTGGGTGGTACCCACGTGCTAATAGAATAGGTAGAGAGGACAGGCAGCTTGAATCCTTTGTTAAAAATTGTGTTTAAGGCTGGGGAGTGGTGTGGCTCAGTGGGCAGAGTGTCTTTGGCCACGCTGTATCCCTTTCAAAGCCCTATAAAAAATAGCACCTGCAATTCATACACTCCTATTACCAGTTAGACACTTAAAGAGAACTGACAGGTTTTTACTTTCCTCTCAATTATTTTTAGACTTTAAAAAAATTACATTGTATATGTGTATGTGCACGTGCATGCATGCCACTGCAGGAGCGTGGAGGTCAGAGGACAATGAGCAGGGACTGGATTCTCTACTTCTCTTGTGTTGGCCCCAAGGCTAGAACCCAGGATGTCAGGCTTGGCAGCAGGTGCTTTTTCTTGCTGAACCATCTGGCCTGTGTGTGCTCATTTTTATTACTTACTCTCTTGGACAAATGAAATTGTTAAAAACGTGCGGATTTCATCTTAAAAACTCGATGGCTGAAGAACAGGTCTTGACCTAGATAGATAATTACAGATGGTATAAAACTGTCCTTTACTATCTAACACTTTCCTTCAAACATGCAGAAAAAAAAGTGTAAACACCAACGACAATGAAACGACAACAGTAACTAATAATATCAAATAATACGACCTAGTTTAGGGTTACATTTCACATTTACAATTTCATGACTTGTACAATTACAGAACAGACACATGTAGATGCCATGGCTGGAAATGATTCACCTTTTGTCTGACCCCATTTAAATATCACTCACATGTCAAGAACACATTGAAAACAAGGCTGTCCTTATTTATGCTTGGCAAGAATGGACTTGGAAAGTACACATTTCAGAAAAGATTCACAATATTCTGTGAACCACGGCAACTTTAACCTCAGCCTCCATGTCTAGGCCTTCATGTCTAGTTCTTCCTCGCTTTTGTATTACCGAAATGTAAAAGTGATTCATTACCGGCATTGCCACGGAAGACGGGTGTGGGGAAGGAATTTAAAATAATCACGTTTTGGAGGACGATCACAGATGGCAGTTCTGCGGGGTGGGGGGCGTGTAACAGAAATGCTATGACCCAGTTTAGCTGTATCAGAAGTAGGATCTCCCACGAGCATTTTGGAGGGAACTCTCTCTCAAAATCCAAGATCACAAAACCCCCGAAAGGACCCCACCGGCAGCAGCAGGTGCCTTGGCTCTTCAGTGACTTGTTTTTGCTGCATTGTGCTTGCTACTGGGCTGCAGGGTGGCTGTGCGCATACCTGAAAGTGTGCTGACAGAGGGGGCTGTAGGTTTGATGACAGCGGAGAACTGTCCCCGGCAGGCTCTAACCTTGGCTGAAGAATAACAGGCACGATCTAGTTAGTCTATTTCCGGAGGAGAAACCACCAGGCTTCCACGTTGGGAAACTTTGGGGGAACAGAAATGGGAATCACTCTCCTCTGAGAACACGTATGCACGACATGGATGGTGGGAGCAGACCGGTCTCTGATTATTTCCTAATCCCGGGAAATGACACAAGGGCTGTGAATTAGGAACACTAAGAAATCAGGACTCTGGGGCGTGGGAAAGCCGAATGGGGGCAGGGTGGGCAGGTAAACAGCAACCGTAGACGGTGTGTTTCCTTAGAGCGGTGGGAAGCCGCCGAGGGTCCCCGTGCAGGACTGGGCGACATCTCCGCAGACGTGGAGGAAGCCCGGCTGGGGGGTGGCGGTCTGTAGCCACCTCGGTGACCCCGGACGGCGGCGAGGCAGCGTGGCGCAGTGCCCAGTCCGTGCCTCGCCGGGCCCTCCCGTTCCACACCCGAGTCCTCCGGGACCCCCGACTCCCTTCGCGGCCGCAGCCGCAGCGCCACGAGCTGGCCGAGGCGCTCCCCCTCCCGCGGGGCCCGGGTTCGGCTGGGCCGCAGCGCCGCTCGGCTCCGCTCGGCTCGGCTCGGCTCCGCTCGGCTCGGCTCAGCTCGGCTCGGCGCGGGGTCGGGGGCGGGGTGCGCCGCCATTTTGGATCCGGACGGTCGGCGAGCCTCCGCCTGCGCGCCGCGGCGCCGGGAGCGGCCTCGCGGAGCCCAGGGCGCGGGCGCGAGCGGCGCGGGCCAGCGAGCGAGCGAGCGGGCGGGCGGGGGAGGGAGGGAGGGAGGCTGGCAGAGGAGGAAGGGAGTGGTTGGGAACCGGGCTGCGGCAGCCTCCGGTCTCCTCCGCGGCGGCAGCGCCCCCTCCTCCCGCGCCTCCGCCGCCTGCGTCCGTCAGCAAAGATGCCCTCAGCCCAGGGCTGGGAAGAAGGGACCGGAGTCGCTGCCCGGACCGCCGCCGTCGCGGCTGTCGCCCGCGTCCTTTGAATTCGTCAGCGCAGCCCCACGCCGAGGGGCGGCAGGGGCGGCGGCGGCGGCGGCGGCGGCGGCGGCGGCGGCCGCGGGGCGCGAGCGGGAGCCCGGGCGCTGCGCCCGGCGGCACGGCGCGGCCCCACGGCGGCCTCCGACATGGAGCGGGCTCGCGCGACCGAGTAGCCGCCGCCCCCGGAGCCCGGCGCCGGAGCCGCCCGCAGCCCGCCTCATCCCCGGCCGCGCCAGCCGGCCAGGCCCCGGGAGAAGCCGGGAGGAAGATGACGCGTCCTCGCCGCAGTCCGCTGGAAGCCGGACTCGCTGCAAAGCCCTAGGGAAGAAAGAGCCCGGCGGCCGCGGCTCGGCGTGCTGCGAGCCGGGAGAGCCGCTGCGGGAGCTGCCCTCCCTTGCCCGCCGAGGACTCGCCCAGGCGCTAGCCGAGTGGAGGCTGGGAGCATTTGCAGCAGAATTTTTGGCTTTCCCTCCCCCTCCATACATTTCCCCCCCCCCTTCCCACTCCTCCTTTTCCAATTTTTCTTCTTCCCGGGAAGTGAATTGCTGATGCCAAGCGGACTTTATTCATTAATGATGCAACCGGATTCGTTTCAGGATTATGTTGCACGAATTGAATTTTGAATGAAGGAGTTTTTTTTTTTTTTTTCTTCAATTTTTGAAAGAAGTGTTGACTCTTTAGTTCGTTGTACTTTTAATTATTATTTTATTTAAGTATACAAGTTAATTGTATTATTCTCTTAAAAATATTAAATCTATATTTTATGGAAACTTACCCTGAAGATATATATGTTTATGAGTGAAATTGAAGACGCTTCCGTTAAGTGAGGTGACTGGTGTGTTGGATGTTTAATTCAGCACCGGCATTGCATGACAGTTGTTGAAATAACAAGTGGTTTATTTTTTTAAAACCACACCTTGGAAATTTTAGGCTCCGATAGTGACAGTAGACATCGTAAGGGCAATTAAAAGAAAACCAGCAGAAATCGAAGCCAACATGTCCGGGGAAGTGCGTCTGAGGCAGCTGGAGCAGTTTATTTTAGATGGGCCGGCTCAGACCAATGGGCAGTGCTTCAGTGTGGAGACTTTACTGGACATACTCATCTGTCTTTATGATGAATGCAATAATTCTCCATTGAGAAGAGAGAAGAACATTCTTGAATATCTAGAATGGGGTAAGTTGTTTTTTTTTTTTAAACTCTTAATGTGTAGCTGGCCATGAGCATTATTAACTATAATATGTAATTATAGTTATAATTATTAACTATAATGTGAAAAAATATGTATATATACATAACACAAGAACACACGTCAGTTAGTCAAGACTTTTCTCCCCTAGTTTTTGGTAACTGTTTGCCAGGAGTAAAGCGGCGGACGCCACTTCATTGTTGCCTTGGTGTGTGGCCTCGCAGTTGGTGGACCCACTGCGTTTTCGGGCAGCAATAAGAGCCTTAAAACAAATGCTGGGCGAGCAAACGTGGATTACCGAGAGCACAGTTGTCTCAGGCATGGCCCTGTAACAGCCCGTCGGGGCGGTGGGTCGGGGAAAGGTATTTGTTGGTTGAAAGGTTCCTTCCCAGGCTTTGGAAATCACTGGCGATGGGAGGAGATGTTGAAGTCTCTGTTTGTTTTAGGACAGCAGGACCTTGGAGGTGGTGATCACTGGCTTTAATTTCACCTCTGCCTAGCACAAGCAAGGGAAACTACTGAGCATGGACTTTCCAAAAATTACTAGGTTCCTGAGATGAAATAATAGAAATATTGTGTGTGTATATATATGTGTGTGTGTGTGTGCTCGTGTGCAGACAGTAGCTGGAGACTATTTGGAGGCAGCTCCCCCTGCGTTAGATTTCACTCTAAATTGAACTTGCATCTACCCTGGAGAGAGTTTCGGCTTCCAGTCTTCAAAGTGTAGATGTGACCCAGACGACCCGTAGTAGTGGACTAGATTAGTGATGCCAGCAAACGCTGCCGCATGTGACCTTCAAGCTAGAAGGCTTGGCTGAAGTGCCTGAGCCTCTGATGTCACTCACTTGATGAGGGAAGTCTGACATCTAGCAGTTGCCGTCTTGCCCAGCCTGGTAGTGAGTGGTACGCAGCTCTGGAAGGGTTTTGGCCGTCTAGAATTTGGTGCTGTTGAAATACTTTTAGTTAGCTAAATCATTTTTATATTGAAGATCTTTGTGCCCAAGTAAAGCTTAATTTTCTGAAGTAAAAATGAAGTGCCCGTTGTTGTTTTGGTTTTCAAATTAATTCAAAATTTGTCTCTCAGTTCAGCCTCCGATTTAAGAATGCCCACACAAAGCAGTTCCCCAATTTGCCAGGATTCGAAGATTGATTGCTAGCAGCATGGTGTTAGAAGGTTAAAAAAATGTGTAAATGTGAGTGGAATGATTTTACAGAACAGCTTGCCAGCATCATGCTGGGAATGTAAGAAATCTTCAGCCATTTTTCAGGCAACTTCTCTCTGGAGAGCAGGGACTTTTTCTGTTGGTACTGACTTTGTTTGCATATACCTGCCTTTTGATGTGTAGGATCCCATACTTCATGAAGCATATGGAATTTGACACCCAGTGTTTCATAAACTTAGGAATTCTGTGGTGTTTCTTTTTTGAAGACTTAAAAGGTTTCAGTACTCTTAGAGTTGGAATTTGAGTCCTTAAATTATGGCCCCATCATTACACTCTAATCTATGATTATGATTGTCATTTAATATACTTTTCATTTGGAAAACAGTAGGAGAACTCTCTGTATGTCCCAGTGGCAAGTATAATTTAAATAGTGTATAAGAGGAAATTGTATTTTCCCGTTTCCTGTTATATAGCAGTTTTATGCTGTGGAATATTTTGCCATATTTTAAAAATAACCTATGTATATTCTGTTAAGTATCTTTTCTTGGATGTTGTTTTCCTATGTACATGAAAACACTTTGTAAACACTATATTCTTTCATTTTTTTTGAGAAAGGATCTTAGTGTGTAGCTTAGGGTCGTCTTGAGATTGCTATGTAACATTACTGGTATGCACTACCATGTGTAGGCTCTGTAGTGCCGGGGATTGAACCAAGGCCTTTATACATGCTAGGTGAGTACTCTACCATTTGAGTACCATCCCCAGTCCACATTCATTGTATTCTTATTAATTTCATGTCTTCTCTTTTTAGTTGTCTGGTATATAGTATCATGAAACCCTGCAGTCTCATAAACCGTTGCTGGAGTTTAAGAAAGGGTTATTTTTATTATTTTAAATTACGTGTATGTGTGCAGGCCTGTGTGTAGGTATGTGCTGTATAAGTGCAAGCTCTCAAGAGGTCCCCAGACATCTGATCTCCTGAAGCTGGATGCTGGTGGTTGTGAGCTGCCTGATGTGGGTGCTGCGAATCAAATTCAGGTCCTCTGGAGCTACTGGCCAGCTCTTCAAGAGAGTAGTTTAAAATTTTTTAAAAATCATTTCTTTTATGTTTTTAGATTATAAGTACATCATTTCCTCCTTTCTTTTCCTTCTCCGACCCCTTCCTTGATACTCCTTGTTCTCTTTCAAATTCATGCATTCCTAAATTCATAAATACAACATGCTTAGTCTGCATAATGTTGCTTATATGTGTGTTTTCAGGACTGAACCTTCGGTTTTGGATAACCGATTGGTGTGCTCTTCTCTGGGGAAGAGAGAATTTTTTTTTTTTTTTTTTGGTTTTTCGAGACAGGGTTTCTCTGTGTAGCTTTGCGCCTTTCCTGGAACTCACTTGGTAGCCCAGGCTGGCCTTGAACTCACAGAGATCCACCTGGCTCTGCCTCCCGAGTGCTGGGATTAAAGGCATGTGCCACCACCGCCTGATGAGAATAGATTTTTTAAGGAGTTATTTTGTATATTTTAGGCTCTTAAGCCTCTGGTGTGTTCTTCCCTCCATAAGAATGAAAGAGTGGAAGTGTTGCAAGAGATGCATCATAAACGGTTTCGTTAAATATCCTTAAGCTATTGGGGATTTTAGATTAAGAAGGATAGTACCTTTTCATTAAAGTATTTCAGTGCATCATTCCGTCTCCATTTGTCAGTCTGTCACTGCATTTTGGGAAATGTTCTGTTTCATTCTCATTGCAAAAAACGTCTAAGGATGTCTAGATTATCTAGATTAGGTTTCAGATTGTGAATTGACTTCAGCTTAATTTTTTATTGAATTATTAACTTTGGGGATGAAAATTTATAGGAATATTATTAAGGTTAAATTTGGCAATTTAGATCTGCTTCAGGATATCGTCTTTGGTTTGATTTTAATAATTCAAAAAATACTGTGTTTAAGTCTGTAAAAGACCCAGTAATTGAAATAAATAGTATAGTTAAATATTCCGTTTTACATAGTAGGTATTTGTGTTGGGTATTTGCAATAATTGAAGTACCACGTAGGCACTCCATATTTTTATAAGGGAGTGATTGGTTACTTTTAAGTATGTAGTCAAGATCCTGTGTGCATCGCTTCCATCAGTTTCATTTGATTCCTTGTTATGGTCCATTTCATTTCTGTAGTGATACAGTTAATATTTTGTCATTAACAGTACCTCATGAGAAAAAGGACTATTCCCAGGCAGGTATGCTGTTTTTCTTTTATAGCATTCCTTGGTTTTGGTCTGATGACTTGAGGGAGGAAAGTAGATGGGGGAGGAAGAAGGAGTTAAGTTGGTGAGTGTTAGCCCAAGGGGATAAAAGCACCTTAAGACCACAGGTCACTTCTGAGTTTAATAAAGTATATTATTTTCTATATACAGCCGGCAATATTTGAAAACTTTCTTTCTTCTGATTTTTAAGTTGTTGGAAAGTTTTCTACTTACACTCAGTAAGATTTGAAAGACTTTCTTTGATTGTTTTTTTTTTAAGTTGTTGGAAAGATTAAGGTTTCTGTGTTTGTTTATGTAATAATAGTTTTGATGTCAGTAGTAGAGCTCTAAATCATAGTGGAGCTGTAGAGGTAAAGGAGTTGTGACATTATAAACTAACTTGTTAGTGATGATTAATACAGCCACTATTCATTACATTGGTTTCCCTCTGCTTTGAAATGGGGAATTTGAATATTGAGGATTTACTCATTTATTTAAAAAGTAGATGTAAGATAATATTACCCAGTACAAAAGGAACTGGCAGGGTTCTCTGTATGTGGATTGCTTTTCAGTGCTTTCTGATCCTGATTTTATAACATTTCATGTAAGTTTTCTTTAAATAACTATTTTTATAGCTTATTCAGATTTTATGTGTGATTATTAGACTTATTACTGGGACACATCAACAGGTATTGTGGTATAAACATTTCCTTTTGTTAGCGTTGTTTTAAAGTATATTCTCATTTTTTATGTGAGTTGTAATGGTGCTGGCTTGATTGGAAGGAACTGAGTTATTTCTAGAATACTTCATTTGTTCTTCCTGTCTGCCATTCCAGATGTTCACCTTTCCCGAGTGGAATTATCACACAGAATTAAGATAGTCATTGAATACAGATGATTGAATTCATTTTAAATAACTCTTCCTTTGGGATCACTAAATGTGTTGAAAATATAGGAGGGACACTTGCTTCCTTTACACTAGGCATGTAGTCCTCTGTCATAAGAATGGCTGTGGTCTGTCTGAGACAGTGCTGAAGCTGAGGGACAGCCTAGGAACATAGTAAGGGGTAGGTAGTATTGCACCATTTCTCCCCCTTCCTCCTTTCTCTCCCTCCTTCCTGCCCCTTTCTTCTTCAGGTAGCTGCCAAATAATATTGGCCACTGCAACATCTTATAGTATTGATTACTTGGTTAATAAACTGTTTAAAATAATAATTGCTTTGTAAGTGAGAATGGTATGTCAAGATTAATATTTTAAGAATTTTAGAGCCAGGTAATGGTGGCATACACCTTTAATCCCAGCACTCGGGGGCAGAGGCAGGCAGATCTCTGTGAGTTCAAGGCCAGCCTGGTCTACAGAGTGAGTTCCAGGACAGCCAGGACTATACACAGAAACCTGGTTTCCAAAAATGAAAAAAGAAAAAAAAAAAGAAATTTAAAAGTACTTCATATGGAAACTTAAGGTATATCTTACTGTAGAAGTGTGAAAACAAATACTGTAATATATTGGAAATTTGATGAACTGTCCCATAAATCTTAGGACTTGATTACTATTCCATAGTAAGCCCAGTCTGCTCCAAGGTAAAAGAGCTGAACTTGACACAGTTTTATTGTGCTACTCAAATCTTTTCTTGTTTGGTAGACTTACTGCCAGGAAATTGTGTGTAAAGCCTGTTCTTTTTCATGCTGTTGGTTGTGATAGTTTCAAAAACCAATATACAGAGTCTAACCCACATTGAAAAGTTAGGCTAGAATAGAAAACAGTCAAGTTCATCATACTCAGAAAAAGGAAATACTGTTATGCAAAGCATTTGTGCTTTTTTGTATTTCTTAACTCTTACATCTTATAGATTGAGATCAAAGGAGTTTGGAATGTTGCATGATGAAGATATATATATATATATATATATATATATATATATATATATATATATGTTAGCTAGTAATGAAAATATTAGAGTCATGGTTCGTATTTTCAGAAAGTATGTGTAATAGATTCAGGACAACAAATAGATAATTTAATGAAAGGGAATGTGCATAGGGACAAGAGGTGTGTGTGGGGGAACTTGGGCTAGGGAGAGGATGAGAATGACTGGCCTGAGTGAGAGCGAGTGAGAGTGACCACATTGTCGCTACTTCAGTCTGACGGAATGGTTGGGTATTTTTAATTAGAAGAATATACTGGATATAAGAATGAACCTCAGTCCTTTGTATTTAGAGGATGGTTACTGCCTTTTATCTTCCTTTTGTGGCAGTGATGAACTTCCATTGATTGTCAGAGGTATATTGGCGTGTTGCACTTGAGGGATAAAGGAGGTGGTGCCGTGCCTGTCTCCTCCGGTTCCAGGTGAACTCTGAGAGGTCTTCTTTTCTCAGTTTTATCACTCACAGACTGTCAGCGAAAATGATTTCATCTGTAAGGATTGAAGACCGTGAATTGCTCAGCTGTTTTCGCAGAGTCTGCCTAAGTCAAGAAGTTCTTTCTAAAAGGATTTGTTATGAATGACCTGTGCTCTTAAGTATAAGCTACTCCAAACTCAAGAATGAATGTCCTTTGTTGTCACTACATAGAAAACTCCCCTCCAGGTGGAGGGATCTTCTCTTCCTCCTCAGTGCCGCTCTTCTCCCTGGCTTCTCACACTTGGCTGGACAGTTGCCATCTTTTATCAGGCGGCAGGGGAGACTGGCTAGCCCTCAGTTGGCCAGCCTCTCATCTCGTGGACTTGGATCTGCCACTGCCATAGAGCTGCATTGGCTTTCGTCAGAACAGGAAGCCCATGGAGCTGGCTCCTTGTTCTCGGCACCACTGTTTGTCTTTGGGATTTTCCTCTGTGAACTGTTTGCTTCTACTTTGGAATCAGGGCTGCTTTTCTTCATCTAGTGTTCTTCTCTAGTTTCAAAGTGTGTTTTATAAATCCGTGGGCTGCTACTAGGCTCTCTGTCTCTGTCTGTCTGTCTGTCTCTGTCTGTGTGTGTGTGTGTGTGTAAATGTACACAGAGGCTTGTAAATTTGGAAAATTACCTCAGACATAATTTAAGTAAAATATTGCAGGTTATCCTTGAATTTACAGAGTTTATCCAATTATAGAATCGTCATTTTGAAGAATATCTGTAGGGTAAATGGCAACAAGTATTCTAATGCATATTCTTAGGGAAGTGGTGTTCCTTTGTAACTCCTTATTGGCATTAGAAATTTGGAGAAAATTGTGGCTTGGAAAGAGAATGTAGCTTTGAGAAAGCTCTGTTTTACTTAGTGCCTGGAGACTTGTATTTTTTGTGTGTGAAAGCCTTGTGACCTGAGAGATAAGCTTAATCATGATGGAGTAGTAGTGATGCTGTTGCATTACCTCTAAGAAACACGCTGTTGGAAGTAGAATTGGACAGTATACTGGTGCACTTGTGCTGTCAACTCCTGGGATGACAGATGTTTCTGTGACATTCTTGTTCTGATTTGGACTTCCTCCCCATGTAAAGGAGTTTACACTACATTAAATACATCAAACACAGAATTTCTCACTTTATTTTATTTATTTATTTATTTATTTATTTTTTTGTTTTTCGAGACAGGGTTTCTCTGTGTAGCTTTGCGCCTTTCCTGGGACTCACTTGGTAGCCCAGGCTGGCCTCGAACTCACAGAGATCCGCCTGGCTCTGCCTCGCGAGTGCTGGGATTAAAGGCGTGCGCCACCACCGCCTGGCTTCTCACTTTATCTTTATAGCTCCAGTTGCTATAATATTAACATGTTACGAAACTATTTTGTCTCTGAAAAGATTCTGTTCATTCTGATGTTTAGGAAGAAAGTGCCTTGAACTTGCAGTTTCATAGTCCACTGGGTTTTGTTTCTCCCTGGGGTAGCAGTGCTTTAGCTGAACATCTGGTCTCTGTCATCTCAATTGTGTGAGAACTTTTATTATTATGGATAATGGTGTTTGTGTTTCATGTGTCATGTATTTGTTTATATGTATTATAAAGAAACCAGACAATCTCTCCTTTTTATTAAGGGGAAACCCATGTATAACTGGTGTTATTTTGGCAGCATGTGAACAGTTAGAACCTTGTGATTATCATAAAGTTTTGTTCTGAGTTTTAGCATGGCAGATAATAATACTGGAGGACAATTTAACTTGATTGTTTAAAAACAGGTGAAGAGCTTTGGATTTAGATTGAATCTTTTAATTATTGGCTATGTGATCTAGGCAAGTTGCTTAGTCTCTTGAATCTGTATTAGCAGTTCTAAAGAAATGGACATTACAATATTTACCAGAAGATAAAAGCCAGTTTGGAAGTTTTTCTCATGATTTAGAGTTTATTTTGTTGATTTAAGCCCCGCTTTGATTTTTTTTCTTTTTGGTCTCTTGGAGTCCTTGAACTTAACGTGACTTGGAGCTCCTGATTCCCTTGCTCCTGCTTCCTAAGTGCTAGGACTAGAGGTGTGCACTGCCATGTTTGGTTTATATGGTGCTAGGAATTGGACCCAGGGCCAGTGTATGCTAGGCAAGCAGTCTATCCCCAGCTTCCTTCTGATTTTTAAAATTTCTATTCTGTTTAGCCTTAAAATAAAGGAACAATTAAAATGTCACTTTGGGGATTAAGTTCAAGTTAAGTGTATAGTTATACTAATTAAAGGATATAAATAAATTCACTTTACTGTCAACAAGATTTACATCTTCTTGATGATATCTTAATAAATTATTATTGTTATTTTCAATTTTATTTAATTGTATATGTATGGATAGTTTGCCTGTGTGCATGTCTGTGCACCATGTACATGTCTGGTGCCCACAGAGGCCAGAGGAAGGCTCAGATCCTTTAAAATTATATTTACTGATGGTGTGTTTCTTTGCATGGCTATGCAGACAGTCTTAGACACTCTTTTTAGGATATTTTGCATTAGATGTTTTGTTCTTTTTAGCTAAGAAATTTGGGGGTAACTATTAAGTTGATGTACAATCTTCCCACCCCTGTAACCGCTGTTATGCAGTGACTAGTTACACTTGATTTTTATATTTATATGGCTTCAATCTGCAAATTAGTGGTAGAGTTCTAACCCTCAACTCAGAAGATTAAAATTTTTATTGATGTGTTGTTCACATAGTACCTTTTATGGCCTGAAATTACGCAGTAGCCACAGATTCATGTGGTCTTTCAGTAAGTATGAAGAAAATGAACATTTTCCACAAGTATTTCCTAAACTGTATTTCAAGAGACATACTGAATATTCCACAAATTATGGGTTAATTGGATGTGTAAGGCTGGGGATAGTGCTTTGATACATGCCTTTTTACAAAGCACATTATCATAGAAAAAGTTTCAAAAAGTTCTGAACAGAAACCTTAACTTTGTTGTGCAAAGTTGGCCCAGATCATTTGAACTGTGGAACTCTGAGAGGAACACTGACTGAACTTGGGACATTGTGGCCACATTAGGAAACTACAGGCAATGTCCAGAGTCTTTAAGCAGGTTATGTGAAAGCACATTAAAAAAATAAATCGTCACAGTGTACTCAGAACGCAGACACAGTGGGGGTTTGGCTCCTCTGTGCCATTTAGAAACCAGAGTAGCTGAGTTCAAGTTGGGGTGGGATTCAGCCCTGGACAGGAGGATCTCCCCTGCGATGGGGAGTTCACAAATGCAGCTTCTGGTTTGTGAAGATGCTTCTTCTAACCTAGTGGTTTTGTTTTGTTTTGTTTTTTTTTTTTTTTCTTTCTCTTTTTCAGTAAAGCATGATCATTTTCTGTTCACTGGTACAGAGAAACTGTGAAGTAGAACAAAGCTAAATGGATTTTATGAGAACTTTGTAAAAGTGGTATAATTGTCCAATTACAGCAAGAATCTTGTCCTTAAGTGTCAGCATTTACTAGGGGTGGCTGATACCCCAAGTTAACCCATATGTGGTGAAAAGCAGTGAACACTACTTAGGAAAAACTGCTTGCTTGGTGTGACTAAAGCCTCATTTTGAAATTGCATCATGAACTCCCTGTGGTTTTGTCCTGGCCAAAAATTACCATAAAGAAACATTTAAAAGTAGACTAAGAGCTCAGGTATATGGTGAATCTGACCTATTTGCTATACTATATACTTACTTTTTCTTAGTGTTTATGGTTAGATCCACAGTATTTGCAAGATTAGCGTAATTTCTTCTTCTGACTTTTAAAAAAACTGCATGCCTTCGTAATGTGTCACCATTTCTGAAGGATGCTAACAGCTTCTTCTAGAAGTCTGTCGCTGTGTTAGTCACTTGAGATTGTGATTGATGTGATGATCATCATACTGTTTCTTTTGCCTTTGTTACTGTGAGGTAGTACCGGTTGAGTGCAGCGTCTCCTGAGTTAAGCCTGGGTTTATTCTGTTTCTGTGCACCTGGCTCGATTTATTTGTATCAAACTTGTAAATATGGATTTGTATATTCTTGAGTCTTACTGTTTGCACATTGTTTTCTTATCAAGTACCAAGTAGCCTTTAACACATTGTGTGTCTCTACTTTGAAAATGTTCATATACATCCCAGAATTTAATAAAACACACAGATTTATACATGATTTTTAAAATCTTGTTAACATAATGCTTGATATCTTTATTGACTATGGACAGCTTTTCAGGATAGTTTCATTTAAACTACTTAGCATAATATATACTCTCCTTCCTTCCTTCTTCCCTTCTTCCCTTCCTTCCTTCCTTCTTCCCTCCCTTCCTTCCTTCCTTCTTTCCTTCCTTCCTTCCTTCCTTCCTTCCTTCCTTCCTTCCTTCCTTCCTTCCTTCCTTTTCTCTGTATCTCAGGTTGGCCTTAAATTGTGCTCTTTCTGTCTCCTGAGTGCTAGATTTACAGGTATGTATACCTACCAAGTCACAACTTTTATATACTTCTTATCTACAACCTTACATATTTAACTTTAAAAATATTTTTTAAAAATTGAAATAACCAGCTGGGCGGTGGTGGTGTACACCTTTAATTCCAGCATTCGGGAGGCAGAGGCAGATGGATCTCTGTGAGTTCAAGGCTAGCCTGGTCTACAGAGTGAGTTCCAGGACAGGTACCAAGACTACATAAAGAACCCCTGTCTGGAAAAACCGAAAAAAAAAAAAATGAAATAACCACAATTGTACAGAAAAATTACAAGTATAGTATACTTTTTAATCCTGAATCATGAGAATAATTTGTCTACTGATGTTCATTCCTTCCCAATGTGTTTGTATATATATCTACATACTTTTATATAACTATAATACAACTGTTAAAATCAAGAAATTAACATTGATGAGATACTGTCATCTGAGCTTTAGAAACTTTGTTTTAGTTTTATCAGTTGCTATAATAATTTTGTTACAGCTGAAGGGTTCAGTCTGGAATCCTGTGTCAGATGTGAATATTTTATTTTGCAGTATTGGTTGTGACAGGTCTTTAGGTTTGCCTTGACTTTCTGAACTTTGGCTCTTTTGAAGACTGAAGGACATTTGCAGTAAGCCTCTATCTGGATTTTCCTCACAGTGAGATTTAGACAAAACTTGGCTGGTATCACAAAAATGATGCACTGTTCTTCTGGTTGCATTCCATCAAATGAGGCCCAGACCCCACGCTGCCTTATTCCTTGTTACACTGGCACTGGCAGGGTTTCTCCACTGTAGTTATTCTTTGGGTAGGCATGGTGGTCCATGCCTGTAATCCTAGCACTAAAGAGGCTGAGGCAGGAGGATCATGAGTGAAAGATCTGCTGGGCTCTATAAGTGAGTTTGAGGCTGGCCAGAGCAAAATAGTAAGACTCTGTCTTAACAAAACCAAAACAAAATCATGACAAAGCAAGTTACTTCTTTTCCTGTCATAACTATTAGAGAGGTATTTTAAATTATGTGTCTATCTTTGCCTCATTAAATTATACTTAGATCTAATGTAGCTTATGGTTGTCTGTGTTAGTCATTAGATTAGAACCCTTCCCTACAAATTAGTAGAGGAATTACCCTCCAGTGTTTCAGGAAAGAACACATTGTACTGTACCTGCAGTTTTTTTATGTTTGAGAATGTTTCAGGTAAACAAATTAAGGTGAAAATGTGGTTAGGGAAGTAGTCAAGGGCCGTCTATGAGTTGTATATGCCATACTCAGTTGTTTCAGTGTTATTCTGAAAGTTGCCCGTAGTTTCCTTATTGAGGCTTAGCTTGACCCAGGTTTAGTCAGTAGAAGCCCCTCAAATTGGCCTGTGTGCCCTTTGACATGCCACCATGCCTTCTTGAACACTTTTTTGCCTTCTTGTATAAACAAGATGCCTTAGGCTTGTCCTGTTCCTTCCTTGACCCTGCCTTGGAATCAGCAAGTTTTTAGGACTCTTAGCACCTTTTAGTAGAGGAAGTTACTCTGTAGAAGACAGGATAAGGTCTCCCTGTGTCTCATTGCT
Source organism: Peromyscus eremicus (assembly GCF_949786415.1). Taxonomy (NCBI): domain Eukaryota; kingdom Metazoa; phylum Chordata; class Mammalia; order Rodentia; family Cricetidae; genus Peromyscus; species Peromyscus eremicus. Next base: position 15,771,543 of record NC_081431.1, on the reverse strand, counting down.
GCTCTCCTAGTGGACAGGGCTGCCTTTCATTAATCCATCCAGATCCATTGCACTGTCTCCTCGTCGTTGTCTACCCATTTCATGGACAATATCTATAGCTGTGTTTCAAATCTGCATTAACTTTGGTAGCTACTTGTTTCTGTCCTTGTTATAGAGGGAAGACCATGAATTTGCATCAGGATCCCTAATTCCAGCCCAACAACACTGCAGGGGTCATTCTAGTTCTTTTGTCTTGTTTTTCTATGTAAATCACCTTTCCAGCAGCCATATGTGTGTGTGTGTGTGTGTGTGTGTGTGTGTGTGTGAGAGAGAGAGAGAGAGAGAGAGAGAGAGAGAGAGAGAGAGAGAATGAGAATGAGAATATAGATGAGTGCAAGATACTCTGTAGGAGGTTAGAGGCGTCAGATCCCCCAGGAGCTGGAGTTAAAGGCAGTTGTAGGTGCTTGATGTAGGTGCTGGAAACTGACCTCAGGTCCTCTGCTAGAGCAGTGGGTGCTTTCGGTGCTGAGCCATCTCTTCAGCCCCGTTAGTTTACTTAGGAGACCTGTCTGTGAGTATTTGAGTGATCACTCATCAGTACTCCATTCTCTCCCTCATCCACATAGTCTGTTCACTCCACTCGATTGCTGCTGTCCTCATCCTTAAAGCCACACTCCACGCCTTGTTCTGTCCAACCACCACACCAGGCTTCTCTTTTCATCCCAGACTTTGCTTCACCCTTGGGTGTTCTTTGTGTTCCACGGGCTCTGACATTCCCAGTGCCGGTAGCCCCTTTGTGGATGTCCTGTGCATGAGTTCAGCTGTTAGCATCTACTGTGGTCTGTCATGACTTCCTTTTCCTCTGCTTTGTTCTGCCCTGCCTGCTGGCCGTAGGTGCACATTGTTCAGGGAGAGGGAACGGCTGTTTACTTAGTGCATGCCTCTTTGGAATGGGAACATGGTCTGAGGAAGGTTTTATGAGTGGTGTTGTGGTATGAACATCCTGGAGTGTGTTTACACTCCATGCAGAGATGTCACCAGATGACAGTCATGTGGGACCACTCTAGGAGATGCCTGTCCTCAGGCAGTGCTCAACTATACACATACATTTATAAGTATGTAATTTTAGTTATATGCTTTTTTTTGAGAGATAGAATCTTACTATAGCCTAAGCTGGTTTTGAGCTCAAGTTCTCTTTCTCGCCCAGCTTCCCCCACTCACTCAAAATATTTAAGAGAAATCCTTTAAAAATTTATATAATATAACAATCTTTTTGATGTACATCCTCCGAGCTTTAGCAAATGCCGAGTCATGGGGCAGCTAATATGGCTAAATATGGGGCAGTTTGTGTCGGCTCCACAGTTCTTTTGTGCTGCCCTTTATACTACATTCAGCTATTATTTAGCTGTAAAGGAAAACTGTTAGTAATTAAGGAATGTCTAGCTAGTCTATGAGTTTTTACATATTGGTTAATTTTTTAAAAATATTTTTAAAGAGACTCTCTTTAACCCCCACCCCCACCCCTTGCCTAGCATCGCAATGCATGGCACATATCTGGAGTTTGATAAGGCCATCATACTTGTTATACCCAAGGCTAGAAGCTATCTATATAATCTTGAAACACTGCTTGAAACTCATGTCAGGAACTTGTTACCTCTTTTATTTATCCTGTTTTATTTCAAAAGTGATTTTTTTTCTTAAAAACTTAATTTTAATGGCCAAATAAAGATTAGAAAGTGATTTCTTAAATGATGGTTTATGATTTCTTTCAGAGCAGTTGACAGTCTATAAATAATTACTTAATAGAATGAGGTAGTGAGAGAGAATAAGGACTAGGGTAAGATGCAAATAGTCTAATTTGTCAATCAGTGTTTTCTTTCATTAAGTCTGTGTTTAACCTTATTTGTACTGTATCCAGAATAAACTTTAGAGCCTAGTATTGATGATTAAACATATAAATAGAATCTCATTTTCTCTGCAGCCCTGCTAAAACTATAATGAAGATTTTTTTAATGTCATAAATGTTCCAAAACGAGAAGAGCAGAAAGCAGTTTCAGTTTTGAGGCTGAGAACACGAGTGTCACTGACTTGGGGATCTGAGAACATGGAGTTCTAATCAGTGGTCAGAGCCGGGGACCTGCCCAGTTTAATTGGCAGAGTTAATGGAGGTTGAGTAGCTGGAGAAATTGGTGACTTTAGAATGCTCTGGAAGTTGACATGTGGTATGGGCAGGGCTGAGACACAGGGACCAACTAAGCTGGTCAGAGACAGGAAGTCTAGAGCTCCTGGTCTCTTCCTCAGGACTGTCTGCTGTAGATAGACCGAGTGACACATGAAACAGTGCAGGCACAAAAGCTGAGCGTCGGGGGAAGATGTCAAGGTGCTTAGGAAACGGAGCGGATTGAAAAGGAGCTATTCAGAAAAAACTGTATAGGAAGGAAAAAGTATCAGTAATTTACATGGTTACTAGTAATGGAGGCATTGGATATTGATCTAACCAAAATTGTAGTATGATTATATTGGGAGGGGATTTGTTAGGACCTGATACTTGCCTTAAGTCCTAAGTGATGATTGTTTTCTGAATAATGGATAAGAAGTGAAAAACTAAGGCATAGTTTTAGCTGTTTTAGAATTAAAAAGTACACTTTTTTGAGACAGGGTTTCTCTGTGTAGCTTTGGAGCCTTTCCTGGAACTCACTCTGTAAATCAGGCTGGCCTTGAACTCACAGAGATTCTCCTGCCTCTGTCTCCTAAGTGCTTATTGATCTTATTTTTAAACTCTTTCCTTTTTGAGTTATTTCTGAGTTTTGCAACTAAGTTGTCAAAACTGGACAGTGTGAATACATTTGCATTAGAATTCATGAGTATGCTGGGCGGTGGTGGCACACGCCTTTAATCCCAGTACTCAGGGAGGCAGAGGCAGGTGGATCTCTCTGTGAGTTTGAGGCCAGCCTGGTCTACAGAGTGAGTTCCAGGACAGCCAGAGCTACAGAGGAACCCCGTCTAGAAAAAAAAAAAAATCATGAGTATATTTTTTGAGCAGATTAGTGTTTTTTCTTTTTTAGTGGTTGCTCTGTTCTTATAGACAGCAATTGTAAGTAGATCTTATCTAATTTAGGAGGGTAGTTTATTCTGGGGAAAAAGCTATGTAGGTTAAATCCTTTCTATATGTTTTTAAACATTTACATAGCTACTTCTAAAGTTACACAAGGCACATATGTAATGCTCAGCTGTTTATGGAATCGAGCACCCAGTAAATGAACTCCAGCAGAGCAGTGAAGACAGAGTGAGTCACACAGATGATGTAACGGTGTTTGGTTATAAGGAACTGAAACTCCAATGCAGATATACAGGTTCTGAGAATCTACTGCAGTGGAGGATTCTTTACCACCCCCATTGGCTATAGGATGGCACTAGAGCAGTGTACCCCAAAGTTAGGTGGGGAAGGAGCGAGAAATGCCTCTCCACTACCCAGAAAGAAAACTTCTGCTCTGATCTCAGATAGCCAGAGTTAGATCTCTCTCTATTTGCGAGGCAGTCTTTATGCTGGTGGTGATGGGATTGTTGAGGTACTTGAGCTGTGTGAAGGAAGAATAAGAATTTTGAAACAAATTTAGACTCCAGGGAGATGGAGAGGTGGTTCATTTATTACAGTCCTTGCTATGCAAATAAGAGACCTTGAGTTCACACACTGGGCTCCCGTGTAAAAGCAGGCATGTGTGCATTTGCACACTCTAGCACTTAGGAGGTGGGGTGGGGTGCATACAGGTTGTGCTGGGTAGGCTTTTTTGTCAGCTTGACACAGACTGGGTCATCTGGGAAGAGGGAACCTCAATTGAAAAAATGCCTCCAATTAGGTTGTCCTGCAGGCACGTGTGTGGGGGCATTTTCGTGATTAATGACTGGTATGGGAAGGCCCAGGTCCACTGTGAGCCGTGCCGCCTCTGGGCAGGTGGTCTTGGGAGATAACAAAACGGTAACTATGAGTCTGGAGAGCTAGCCAGTAAGCAGCATCTCTCCATGGTCTCTGCTTCAGTTCCTGCTTCAGCTGCCTTCAACTATGGGCTGTGATCGGGGATATAAGCTATGAGATGAAATAAATCCTTTCCTTTTTATGTAGGTTTTGGTCAGTGTTTTATCATAGCAACAGAAAGTAACTAGAACACAGATAGACCCCTAGAGTTGTTGGCCAGTTCCTCTAGCCAAATTGGTGAGTTCCAGTTTCAGTGAGAAGCCCTGTCAAAAAATATGGGAAGGTTTGGAGGAAGGAAAGGGGAGGGAGAGATGATGTAATTATATTATAACCTCAAAAGTAAAAGAAAAAAATGAAAAAAAAATAAGTGGAGTTTGGCTGAAGAATACACCTAATGTAGACCTTGGCCTCTCCATGTATGCACACAGACGTGCATAAACATATGTACAATATGCACACACATGTGTAGCACATACACAAATTAGAATCTTAATTAGGAGGGGAGTCTGGATTCTGGTTAGATCACGAGCAGTCTCCACTGCAGTTGGGCTTTGTGGTTTATCGTTTACTGAAGCATTTTCATTAGAAATTACTAGTGCTACGTAGTTTGAAATTACTTTTGGCCTTTTCCTGGTCACCTATAAGAGGTGCTTTCTCTAATAATATACCTTTGATTTAGGGATTCTGGGCTAGTGCTACTATGTGGAAGAGAGAATGGAATGCATTAAAATATTTGTGATGAAATTTTAATTTAAAAATTGCATATAGTCATTGAAATGTTACCTTTTACAGCCTTGCCATTTTTTGTCGACTTATCCTTCCTCGGAGTGCCTATAAAACCTGCTTATAGTGCTTCTTTGGCCAGCAGTATGAGTCTTGGATTATTAATTGTCTTTTTAATGTATGTCATACTAGGATCATATATCTGTAGCACAAATTCCAGTATATCTATTGTTAGTGATAACGATAGATGATGTGGTTAGGAGGTCTGCTTAAAATCAATTTAATAAATATTTCTTGTGTAAAATAAATGTTATGTGTATGTGTTTGTTAGTTTTTTGTCAACTTGATACAGTTAGAGTCAGTCACCTGGGAGGAGGTAACCCAGTTGAGAAAATGCCTCCATCAAATTGGCTTGTAGGCAAGACTGTGGAGCATTTCTTGATTAGTGATTGATGTGGGAGGGCCCTAGTCCACTGTGGATGGTGCCACCCCAGGCAGGTGGTCCTGGGTTATAACGAAAAGCTAGCTGAGTGAGCCATGGAGAGCAAGCCCGTAAACAGTAAACCTCCATGATGATCTCTGCTTCGGCTGCTGCTTTCAGGGTCCTGTCTTGAGTTCCTGCCGTGACTAAAAGTCGTTTTCCTGAGTGTTCTAATTGCAGGTCGTCTCTGCCATCCTTCCCCCATTTTCATCTTAACTCTCTATGTAGGGGTGTTTTGCCTTCATGCATGCCTGTGAACCACATGTGTGCATTTCTTGTGGAGGCCAGAAGAGAGTGTTGGATCCTTTAGAACTGGAGTTACAGAGGTGGGTGCTGGGAATGGAACTACTCAAGCCCCCCTCATACCCTTTTAAAAAGAAGCATGTGCTCTGCTCAGTTTTTATTTTCATTTTATTTTTTTAAAGCGTTCTTAGGGCTAGAAGAGAAGTTAGGGTACTAGTCTGGGCACTGCTCACACTACTTCTAATCCTCTGCTGCTTCAGGTTTTGTCTTCATTCAGTAGTCTCAACGGAAGTACTTTCAAAAACTTTAGGTCTGTAGAGTCTGTATGTGCCCATTCACTCACACAGGTGGGATCTTAACCATGGCCAGGTGCTCAGGCCCTCCAGGACTCACCTGCTCTGGCTCAGTGCAGGCCAGGGACTGCCTGCCATGGGATTCAGAAGCCAGGTAGGCGAGTGTGAAGGCTCTGGGCTGCCCCAGGAAACCCCAGAAAGCTACTTCTGAGAGTCGTGTTTCTTCTGGATTGTCAAGTCCAAGAAAAGGGCCTTTTCTTAGAATTGTAGGGTTGGGTCAAGGCTAGTATTCCGTGACTGGCTGATAGCCTCTGTCTTATAGGGTTGTGGGAATTCAGCTTAATGATGTACTTGATCTGTGGTCTGAGGAACTTTGGAGTTTCTTTTGAATGGCTGTGGACAAAAAGGCTAAAGGTTAGGACATAGAATCTACCCACTTCCATCTGATTTTGGGTAAAACCAGAACAACCAACCAGGAAAAATAATTCTAATGATTAAAATGACTTTAAAAAATAGAGTATTGGAGCATTTAAAAGGTTTGAGAGAACTTTCACAGTTTGGTATGCCTGTATTTTCATATACAGTGTTCTCCAGCCTCATCCAGACCATGCTGTTGGCAGAGATGGAGGACTAGACGTTGAGAGGAGGTGATGAGGAGAGAGGCAGGAGGTCTGACTGAGTGTCTGGGCTGTGGGACAGGCACTGGACAGCACTGATGGAGCCTGGACCTGTATGGACAGATGAGAGGCACAGTCCTGGGCAGGTGGCGCTAGCCTGAGTTGCTGGAGTTTCCTTAGGGTGAGGAAAAGAGGGAAAGGCCAAGAGAATTCTCTTACATGTGAAATAATACACCTCACATACTGCAGATGTTCCTACTAGGAGACAAGGCTCGGAATGGAGTCCACTTTTAAGGTATTACTATTGATTTGTATCTGAGTCAGTTAAAATTCAATTAAAATATAAACTGATAATTTCATCTTAAAATATCTACTAATGGTCAGGAAATAATCTAATGTAGTATCTTCACAGTGAAGTATTTCTACCCATGGTATGTGAAGATTTCTGAGGACATATATGGGTACATGGAGTTTTAAGGGTATCAACTTATAAATCTTCCACTTCCTTAAGTACTCTTTTTGAGTACTTAAGTACATCCGTTTGAGAACACTCTGAAATCAGTTGATTTTTCTTTTTCTATTTCCACTTGACAATTGCCCATCTCTCACTATATGAAATAAAGCATACCTTTCACCTATCTTAAATCTGGGCTATAAGTGGTACCTTGCCTTGGAGCCAAATCTCTGGCTCAGAGCAGGGCAGGAACCTGCCATGGGTCTTAGCATCAAGGTACCAAGCCTGGAGGCTCTGGGCTGCTGCAGGAGCCCTGGGGCAGCTACTTCTGAGAGCTCTGTTGCTTCTGGAAGATTTGGGGTGTGAGACAGAGGGGATTGTTTGAAAATACTAACTTCCTAAAGAAGGTAAAGTAAAAAGGAGATGCTGTCAAGTCTTGAAGCTCTGTTTTATTTTACTAGTTTACAAGCTAGTGGCCAAGCCCTAGCATCTGTCTCCCTGAAAACAAACTCTAGTAGTACTTGTGATCCTGGCTATATATGGTAATACATTTATTTGAGTAAAGAATTAAAGATGTGTTCCTACAGAATTGTCTCACTTTTGCCATTGGTTTTGGAAAACCAGAGAAACAAAAGAGGACACATCTCTCCAAATAATGTTGGCATCGTTTCTCAAAAATACTGGGAAGCCAGGGATAGTGGTGTATGCCTCTAGTCCCAGCACTTGGAAGGCAGAGGCAGGCAAATCTTGAGTTTGAGTTGGAGATCAGCCTGGTCTACACAGTGAGTTCCAGGACAGCCAGGGCTACATAGTGAGACCCTGTCTCTAAACAAAACAAAACAAATATTGGGAAGTTTGAAAGAATTCAGTGCCAAACCTATCTCATCCTTGAATTTTCTTTTTGGGATAATTGTAAATTAGATTCATATCTCTTTATTGATATAAGGTTATTCTAGTTAGTTTTCTTTTACTTCTTGGTTATTTGACAAGTTGGATTTTCCCAAGACGTTGTGCATTCATTATTTGAACTTTATTTTCATTTGTTTGCAAATGGTTTTGTATTTACTATCTTACTAGTAATTGTGTATTTTTAAAATTTCCAATATTGGTGCTGGGAGAGAAGACACAGTAATTAAATGTACTTGCTGCTCTTGCAGAGGACCTACGTTCAATTCCTAGCACACACATGGTGGTTTACAACCATTTGTAACTCCAGTTACAGGGGATCCAACATCCTCTCCTAACGTCCCAGCAAGTACCAGGCATGAAGATAGGGCACAGAAAAACATGCAAGCCAAACACCCATACACAAAATAAGTAAATTTTTTTGTTTGTTTATACCTTTTCTGTTTTCTTATTTAAGTTTGTCAATGTTGTAAATTATTTTTGTGTTGATTTTTCTTTAGTACTTGTTTTCTATTAGTATGTACTCTCAACTGTTATTTATTTCATTTACTTTAATTCCTTTATTTTGTGATTAGTTAATGGCTGTATAGCATTTTTCATTAAATTTTTTTGTGTGTATGGGTATTTTGCCTACATTTATATGTGTGCTGCGTGTGTGTGTGTGTGTGTGTGTGTGTGTGTACTGCATGTAGGTATTGCCTATGGAGGCCTGAAGAGGCCATTGGAACTCCTGGACTGGAGTTACAGATGATTGTGAGTCACCGTACAGGTGCTGGGAATGGAACACAGGTCCTCTGTGAGAGCAGCTCTTAACTGCCAAGTTCTCTCTCCAGCCCCCAGCATTTTTCATTTTTGATGTTAAATGATAAGACTTAGGGTTTCTAATGGTTGGTTTATTTCTTCATTTTTATGTGCCTTGGTGTTTTGCCTCTGTGAAGGTGTTCTAGGCCCTGGAACTGGTGCTGCCATGTGGGTGCTGGGAATTAAGCTGAGTTCCTTGGAAGGGCAGCCACTGCTCTTAACCACCCCTCTCCAGCCGTGACTCTGGCTTTCCAAATACCATCTTAGTTGCATCTCACAAGTGATTTTTTTTTAACTTTCTAACTTTTGTTCCATTTTAAGTGCTTTCTAATTTTCTATTTCTGTTTTCTCTTTTGGCTTGTGTTTTTATTTATGTTGTTCAAAAGTCATTAGTTTAGAATTTTCTACCTTGTACCATACTACCATTTGTGTAATGTTTGTATATTCCCTCTGGCTTTCAAAATAGAGTGTCTTCTAGATCTAGCTTGTTGCTTAGGTTGCTCAACTTTTTGTTTGCTTTATCTGTCGATTACCAAGGGATGTGTACTGAAATTATACCTTAATGAGAGATCTGCCAATTTTCCATGTAATTCTTCTAAGTTATTTTTTCATCATACATTTTGAGGTAAGATTAATTAAAGTGTAGAATTATTATTTTTCTGGTGAATTGTACTGTTTATTTAATGATTGTCATGTGTGGAGGGCTTTTTGCTGTAAACCTCTTTTATCTTTAAATCTAAGTAATGTATCTTTATTTGGTTATTGTGCACTTGGTTTTTTTAAATCCTTTCGTTTTCATGGTTTCTTTCTGTATTATTAAATATTAGTGGCTTTTGGAAACAGCATATAACTGGATATTTGTTCCTCAGCATTAAATCTCTATATTTTAGCTGGTGCATGCAAGCTATTTACATTTATTGGAAGTACAAACTTATGTGGACATACATTTTATCATTTAAATATATTTTCTGTATTTACTTTTATGTATCTGTTGTTAACAATCTTTTGGCTTAATTCAGCATATTTTCCAGATCCAGTTTTCCTCTCTACTTATTTGGCATTTTCTCCCTCGAAATTTCAGTCAGTTGAAAGTTGCACATGCATGTTGTGGGTATAAGGTCAGTTGCTCTCGCTTAGGCTTTTCCAGAGAATCTTGTCTTGTGACTCCTGCTCTGTTTCTTTTCATTGGGAAAACAGAATCTGACTGGGGTAACATGGGGAGAGCGTCCACTGCTGGATCACAGCTCTTGTAAAGTGGAGAATGAAAGAATTTCATAGCAGTGTGGCCACTGGGGACGGTCTCCCTTGCTCCCTCTCCCACTCCTCATCCTCCTTCCCACCTTTTGCTGCTGGTCAGCTGTGTTTGGAGGTCCGTGTAACAACTGCTGTAAAGCCAAAACTTATCTAGTGCCTGTAGTCTTTCTGTAAGATTTTTAAAAGGTGGCTTCCACTCGACGCCTCCTGTTTCCATCTCTCCCTCTCCTTCTTCCCTTTCCTTCCCCTTCCCCCTCTTCCTACACACCAGCATTCCTGCCCCTTAAACTGCATCTTAGTGGCTAAAACTGTTCTAAAGACTTGGGATTTATATATTTTCAGTAGTAAGAGTAGAATTCCCTTCTCACAGAGGCTCTGTTTACTTTTTCCCTTGCAGAAATTACCTCTGATTCTTTGACTGTTCAGTGGGTATCCTTTTAGGTATCAGTCACTGTTAGTACCATTAATCAGTTGTCTTGTTTAAGAATTACTTGTGCTGAGTTTTAAGCATTGTCTCATAGTTTAGTGTGCTTATATTACGGTCCTTTACAAGTAGAGGTACAGTAGGGGTTATGCTTATGCTTTTGAATTTTCAAAAATCTACATAGGGGAGAAATGAATATAAAATACTGAGTTTGTTAGATAAGGACTGAGTTCTATTCTAAGTAAGGAGAAATTAGAAGAATGCTCAAACATGTATAGTTTCTGTTTAGAAACATGGAGACAAATTTTTGACTAATAATGGTAAAGTTGCCAGAGCTTCTGTAGGTTATCTGTCACAGGAGAGATAGAATTACATTTTGAGTTTGTTTTTAGTATTTGTAACTGGATGTGCGTGGCTGTAAGTACTGAAGAGTCCCGTGGACAGTGGCCTCAAACACAGGACATTCATTACTGAGCAAGAAGTCCTGAGGCAGCAGGCGGTCCCAGGGTCGGTTCACTGGCTCAGCCAAGCAGAGTGCTGGATTAGGTCTCTGAAGTCTCTTGTTAGTTCTGTTACTTGGCACAAGACAGCTAGCTCCTAAAAGCACATTGTTATAGTAGCATCTTAAGTGGAAAGAAAAGGCACTCTGGAAAAGGGTTAGCCTTGTTTTTACTCCTCAGGGAAGGGGCCCCTTCCAGGAGCTCTCAAGCCCTTTTATACCATTGGTTCAAGTGATGGAAAACAAGTTTACGTTTCCGCCTGACCGAGTATTAGACAAGAGGAGAGTGATTGCCATGGCTGGTGTATTACTTGTAAAGTATCAGGCTTTAAAGTACAAACAGACCAGGGGTAAACAAGATCCCCTGCATTCATGAGAATTCGTTTTCCTTCCTCTCCATTATTTATCTTTGGTGGTGCTGAGACTGGAACCCAGGGCCCTTCCACATCCAAAGTGAGCACTCTATCATAGAGTTATAGCTCAACTTTAGGCATTTCCTTGTCCCCAGAGTGCTTATAAACCTTAGAGCTCAAAGGATCTTTTATTGGATTATCAGTTTGTTTTATTTTTGGTACAGGGTGTTGTTATATATCCCAGGCTAGCCTTGAACTCATGATTTTCCTAGCCTTCCTAGTGACAGAATTGCCAGCGTGTATGTATCATCATGCTTACAAACCTACACATTTGTTCATCTCTTATGGCAAAGCTGGCTCTGTCGTAGGCATTGAGGCTCATAATTGATAGTATTTTATTATCTGAAGAAGTGTCAGAGGTCTTTCTTTAATGGGGGTTACTGATTTCAGTTCTCTCCCTGTAGGTCACCAGCATTCTCTCATTTCTTTGTGGTTCTAGATTTTAGGGTTTGTGCCAGGACCAATAGTCCTTTATGCTTTAAATAAAAAAAAAAATCTTAATGTGTTTTGCCTGCATGTATGTCTGTGCACCACATGTGTGCCTGGTGCCTTCAGAGGTCAGAAGAAGGCATCAAATCCCTTGGAACTGGAACTGTAGATAGGAGCCATCATGAGAGTGCTGAGATTTGAACCCTGGTCTGTAGCTAGAGTTTTCCTGCCTGGCCCACGGTCAGGGCAAATCTCTCTCACCCGCCAGTCCCACAGCCGCTCAGACCCAACCAAGCAAACACAGAGACTTATATTGATTACAAACTGTATGGCCGTGGCAGGCTTCTTGCTAACTGTTCTTACAGCTTAAATTAATCCATTTCTATAAATCTATACCTTTCCACGTGGCTCGTGGCTTACCGACATCTTCACATGCTGTTTGTCATCGTGGCGGCTGGCAGTGTCTCTGACTCAGCCTTCCACTTCCCAGCTTTATTCTCCTCCTTGTCCCGCCTATACTTCCTCCTGCCTGACTACTGGCCAATCAGTGTTTTATTTACTAACCAATCAGAGCAACACATTTGCCATTCAGAACATCCCACAGCACTGGTCCTCTGGAAGAGCAACCAGTGCTCTTAACTACTGAGCCATCTCCCCAACCCCCACTAAAGTTTTTAAAAATTTTATTTCATGCCGGGTGGTGGTGGTGCATGCCTTTAATCCCAGCACTCAGGAGGCTGAGCCAGGCGGATCTCTGTGAGTTCGAGGCCAGCCTGGTCTACAGAGAGAGATTCAGGATAGGCACCAAAACTACACAGAGAAACCCTGTCTCGAAAACCAATATACATACGTATGTACGTATGTATGTATGTATGTATGTATGTATGTATGTATGTATGTATGTATTTTGTTTTAAGTGTATATTTGTTTTGCCTGCATATGTGTCTGTAGACGATGTGTGAACCTAATTCCAGTGGAGGCCAGAAGAGGGCATTACCCAGGAACTGGAGTTATAGAGGGTTGGGAGTTGTCATTTGGGCACTGGGAATCAAATATAGGTCCTCTGGAAGAACAGCCAGTGCTCTTAAGTGCTGAGCCATTTGCTCTGTCCTTTATGCTTTTATAGCATCTGCTAGTATGGGATCTACTTCATTCTTTAAAGTTTTGATTAGACTTATTTCTGGTTCTTGGTTCTACTAGTCAAAGATGATAGAGAAATAGAAGTGTCATATATTATTAGATTGGCTCACAAGGGGTGTGTGTGTGTGTGTGTGTGTGTGTGTGTGTGTGTGTGTGTCTTATCTGTGTCAGTGTCTGGATTTCTGTCTGTCTTATCTGTGTCAGTGTCTGGATTTGTTCAGTTGGTTCAAATAATTACATACTGTAGAGGCT